>NC_083732.1:20167500-20467500 GCF_028564815.1 Eubalaena glacialis | reverse complement strand
AGTTCTTTCTATGTGCAATCCTCTCCTCTAAGATAATCTGTCCTGGGAATTCTAGGTGCTATGGCCTCCCTGGACTCCCAACTCTATCTCCTTAACTTAAAAAATGGCTGAACTCCATCTTGGTGTCCCTCCAACACTGTGTCCTGGAATTTCTCTCTAGGAAGTAAGCTGGGACAACTTGGGGGCTTGTCTCAATTGCTAATCCTGTTTCAGTGGTCACTGTCCTATGTTGTCCAGTGTTCAATGTCTGCAAGCCATTGTTTTAGATATTTTGTCTGGTTTCCAATTGTTTCAGGCAGGAAGGTATTTCTGGTCTCTATTACTCTATGTTACCTAGAAGCAGAATTCTCTCTCTCTCTCCCCCTATATATATATATACTTCCCTTGTTAATGTGAAAAGTTGTCTTTACCATATTCTGTTGTTTAATTTCTGGACTCTTTTGTCTATGGATTGAAGTGCCAGAATTACATGAATTTTGTGAATATCATGATATGTATTTGTTAGGCTTTACTTTATATCATTTGCAATCACGTGATTTTTTTAAAAATAATTTTATAGTTTTATTCTTCCACATAAATTTTACAGTCTTTGCCAGAGACCTTTAGAAATTTTGTTTGTTTTTCCATTAATCTTACATTTAGTATATAGATTGATTTTGAGACACTTGGCATCTTTATGCTATTTTTCTTCCTTTTTTATAATATTGTGTTTCTTCCCAAAATAGGGCATATCTTTATTATACTCTATCATGTCTTTCTAGACTTACCTCTCAATAGAAATGTGCAGTTTTCCTCACATAGTTCCTCAACATTTATGATGAGGTTTTATGTATTTTATTTATTGCTATTTTTAATTGTCTATTTTATTCAATGATATATTTTAATTAGTCAGAATTTGTATATAGAAAGGTTTTGTTTTGGACACTTAAAATTTTAAATGACTGCATGATCTATTATCTAGTGGTTTCTAATGGTTTCTTTGTTGATTCCCTTGAATTTATAAATTATGCTACTTTTAAGTTCTCCTTTCTAGCATATAAAACTTATAGTTTATTCTCATGTCCACTGCATTAAGTAGCCCTTCAAAATGATATTAAAATATATCATAGATAGTATGATAATGTATGAAAAAATCTGTTTTCTGATTTTCTTGGCAATTCTGCTATTTCACCATTACACATGATGCTGAAATTTGTTTTCTGATATATATTTTGCTATTTTCATATTAAGAAGATATTCACCCATTCCTATAAATTTAGGGGAAAAAGATCTTACTAGAGGCCTAACTATTTTTCAAAGCTACAATATCAACTAGAAAAAGCAGTAGGTAAGGAATAAATATATTTTAAATTATTTTTGGCTATAAATCTTTTTGCACAATGAAATTTACACTGAAGCTATATAAAAAAAAAAAAACAAGTAAAAGTTTATTTGCTTTACAGAGAGGGAAAAAAAAAGACACACTTAACCAAGCTTTAAGCCTCCATCTCTCACTTGTTTTGCTATCTCTGGGACATATTGGTACATTTGGGGCCTCTCTATGCACACTGAAACCTGACAGTGATGATCAAACCTAACTATGCATAAGTATCTCTGGAGAATGTCTTTGTAATGCAGAGTCCCAAGACTGACTTCCCTGAGATTCTGATTCTGCAACTCTGGCGAAGAGAATGGGACTACTTGTTTAAAACGTTCTCCAGGGAATATTGTGATTGAGCTTCATTTGAGTCATTGCTCTGGGCCATATGAGGTCTATACTGTATTATATGCTAAGCCTTGTTGAATTATGCTATCCTGTGAACATTAAGAATGTTGACATATGGGAATTCCCTGGCAGTCCAGTGGTTAAGACTCGGTGCTTTCAATGCCATGGGCCCGGGTTTGATCCCTGGTCAGGGAACTAAGATTCCCCCCCCAACACACACAAAAATATTGACATAAATATAAGTGTACCATCCTAATGTTTTGAATGCAAACTATGTAAAAAGTGAAATAAAATCATCTATATAGAGGTGGTCTACTATGCAATGTCTTTTTCTTACCATATGAAGATAAAATTGATGTATAATTTGGTCAGTGCTAATTTTTGGCCAGGGTCTCTGGGAAAGCTTTGGAAAATTACTCTAAAAGAATTTAGATTGTTTTATAAATCTTGACTCAATGTGTTCTAGAGAATTATGATCCATTGTGGGCAAGCACATATATCTTTTATTAAAGAGAGAACCAACAGTAATGACACTATTATTCAAATGCATTGTAATGCTAAAAGTATTCATGTTGCCCAACTTTTTGCCCAGACTGTATAGATGAATGACCGATTTATTTTGCCACAGGGAACAAAGGAACATTTTTTACTTTCCTATGGGCTGTAAGAAGCCCTGTAACTAAGTCGCATAAAATGTTGCTGGAAACTAATGTAATTAAGAGTTATTGCGGAACTTTTCTTTCTACGTATCTTTACAAGATAGAAAAGAAATGGAAGGAACATATCTATTGAAAGTTTTATTTAAAATAATAAAAATACAGTTTGAAATACATGGAAAGACTCAAATAATTTACTCACAGTCACTCAACAAGAAAGAGAGGCCAGAACAAAGAAGATTGGATTAAAATATATCAAAATGAAAAATCAGTAAATCTTTTCAATTTCCAGTGGATTAACACACTAGAGCTTGTCAAAAGCTTTATTTTTTATAAGAACTTCTATACACTAATGCCTTTTTTCCATATTTCAACACATTTTTGTTGCTGAAAATTATAGTAATATCCAAATTCAGCTATTCCACTGTTAATGGCATCAAGAATTGGCGTGATGAAATCCAGGCTCTCTTTTTCTCCTGCAAGATGTGGTAACTAAACTTCCTGCTGCATACAGAAGCTTACTTTTATTTTTTATGACAAATATATTTTCTAGTAAATGTGGATTCTTTTTATGTAGATGTTTTATTCAGCCAATCAACAAATATTTAATAAGTGTCTAAAATATGCCTGATATGAGTCTAGGACTTTTCTTCTAGGAGCTCTTATTGAAGAGGATCACACATGTTTGTCTGTTGTACTTTGTATCTCATGAGAGGACATATCAACTGTATAGATACCAATAGATGTAGAAAAGAGAGGCACAAACCTCACATATTTATTACTAGTTTCTTAGCTCCTATGTATCTTTATATATGTTTTCACAGAAGATATTTTCCAAGTAAAGTTATTAAGCTAACTTAAATAATCCAAAATTAATTTTCAAAATATATTCTGGATGAGTGCTTTAGTTTTCAGATAGTTATACCTTTTGTAAAATGAAAACTAGACACCATTTCCATAGTCATCCAACAAGGAGAGATGGATTTTAGGTTAACTATATCTGGTAGTTTAGGAGTTTAGGAAAATTCAGGAGCTTTCAAGCAACAAACCAAAGTACAGGATGTTAAAATAGCAAAGCTTTGATCATAAGAACACCTTGAATTTTCAATGGTAATAACATAAACTCTACCTATTTAGAGAAAATATTTATTGAGAGACATGGTAAAATTCAGCAAGCCTCAAGAAGTAAAGCAGTTTGGGTGATAGTTCTCATGAAAATTACTGCCTTGATTCATTGATTTATGACTCAATTATTTTGCATGATACATGTTTTTAAAAAAGTCTTTATATTTAAATGACTAACTCTGTACATCAAAACAGATCAGGACTCAGCATTCTGTTAAAACAACAATCGTATGGAATACACCTGCTTTAACCATCACTTTACTTAAAGTCTTGGAGGAAGTACTTCACAATTTCTAAATTATCACATATTCCAATATGATGTCTGTTTTGATTTCAATATGGTACTTAAGGTTTGGTATTAAATTTAGAAAGTAAAATATTTGCACTTAGAGGACTAAAATTCTCAGCTGGCTAAGTGTCCACCTATACATATCCTGTGACAAATATATTTGAGACAATATTTTGCAACCTTTTATGTCTGGCTTTCTTACTCTGGCATTTTCCTGCAATTCACAACCCTGACCTTAAATTGTGCAAATGTAGACATCGAGTATACATGTTATTTAGCAAAACTGATGACATAGCAGAGTCAAGCCCATTAGAAAGAAAAATGTTTGCTGAAGAGAGATGCAGATTTAAGTGATATTGTAAATTGTTCCTAGTTACAGCAAAGTTGTGTGTTTTTATTTTATCTGTGGCATTTAGTTTCAACCAAAATAAGGAAAAGTGATATACAAAAGTAAATAATTGATAATAACAACAGCATTATCTACGAGCCTTAAAATTGTTGACGGCAAAATAGCTCAAATGATTCTTAATGCCTTTCAGGCACATCTGAATCAAATAAGGTAATTATTCTTTAAAATGCTTACACAAAGTCTGATTTGCATGCTAGTAATTGCTATGCCTTGTGGCCTCTAGCAATTGACACAGCAATGATTTTAATTATTGTAATTTCATCAGTATAAATACTTCAAAGTTATGCAAATACTCTCATAATCCACATAGACAGCTCAGAGTATTTGATTTACTAGTCTTCTAAGTTTCTTTGTCTATGCAGTTTACTCTCAGATGTGACTCTGCATTGCAATTGAAGCCTTTCACTCACATCAAAGCTCTAAATCATAACAAGATGAGCTAATTTTACAAAGACTGACACTTCAAACATTAAGTTGCAAATACAATTATAAGATGAAATATAAAAAGGACTTTGCTTGGATATCATGAAGCACAGATACCTGCAGCTAATCATGTCTAATGTTTTCTCTGACATGAGAAAGATACAACTCGAACAAATGCCTTTGAATGAAGAAGAACAGAAAAGATCCTCCCTGTTACCTGATTAATTTAAATGATACAATAGGAAAATATTACTGTTATGCAATAAATTATCATCAGTATTACAGTCACTCAGACCCTCAGCCAGTAGAGGGTACTGAACTACAAATAAGGCTTCCATGATGATAAATCGACCCACAGTTAGTAAATCTTAGACCCTGACTCTTGAATTCTCAGGGAGTGGAAACTCTTACAGTTGAATATACCTATCAGTTGGGAAACTGTGTTTTCTCAGAAATGCTATTATTGTGGAAACTTACCCTATTATAGTCTTGGCTAAAACGAAAGATATTTTGCAGAAACAAAGCACATAAGGTAATGTTTAAGAATATTTTAAAACCCACCAGCACTCTTACTTTATATATACACATTTTTAAAAACTTATTGGTAAATATGATTTTAAATGTTTCAGAGTTGAAGACTTTTTATTC
Organism: Eubalaena glacialis; assembly: GCF_028564815.1. NCBI lineage: Eukaryota > Metazoa > Chordata > Mammalia > Artiodactyla > Balaenidae > Eubalaena > Eubalaena glacialis. The sequence continues at coordinate 20,462,245 of NC_083732.1, read as the reverse complement.
TTATACTAAAAAATATATATGAGCTTATTTGGCACTAATTGTTACTTTTTACAATGTATTCACATCATCAGAAATGCATTAGTTTGCAAGTAGAAGAGAAAGAGCAAAAGGTGATGGTAAGATAAATTTTCAACAGAGAATAGTGAAAAGTGAAGTGAAAGCACCCTCAGCTATTTGCCATAGATGGACAAGGGAAAACTTTATTCTCCTCAAGAAACTCCTCTGTGTCAGATTCTCTACTGTCAGTTAAGTCATTTTCCCATCAGCTTAAATGGAAAGAGAAGGTGACACTTATTTGTTCCTCTTAGAAAATTCTGCTTTGTGAATTGATATGTTAGCCAAAATATAAGATGATTCCCAATCCATCATATCCTTTTATAATCTCCTCTCCTTGACCGTGGGTAGAATTGTGACTTACCTGTAAGCAAGAGAATATGGTAAAAGTGGTAGGGCAGGTGCTGTCTTGATTAGGTTACGTTATATGGGAAAGGTTTGGGGATAGTCACTTTGTAATTGTGTTACATTACATACAACTCTGTCTTAGCAGATCAGAGTAAGAAATCCTCCTGCCAGCCCTGAAGAAGTGAGCTGCCATGTAGTGAGAGGGCCTGAGGAAGGGCAGCATGACAAAGGAATGGAGGTAGCCTGGAGGGGCTAAGGGTAATCCTCTGCTGACAGTCAGCAAGAGAACGGGGACCTCAGTCCTACAACTGGAAGGAACTTATCTTTGCCAACACCACATCAAGTTGCAAATGTGGACAAAGAATGTCACCTGCTATTTCAGTAAACAAAGGATGTAGCGGCCATCAAGCCATCAGCCACTGCAGCTGTCCCCTATGATGCACTCTGGGGGGAATTCAGGATGGAGAAAAATAGGAGTTTAGGATTGACATATACACACTGGTATATTTGAAATAAAATGCCTTTCCATGAAAAATATAAACAAATAAACATGTTAAAAAATACATTTCTTACAGCTGAAATAATAATAATAAACAGGAATAACTTCAGTGAGCCCAGACTTTTGCATCTTCCCATACATAGGAACACTTAAATCATTGACTTGAGATGTCTGATTTGTGTGATTAGCAGTAATCTTTTGATGTCCGAATACATGTTGATTTTGTTCAGCAAAAACTCCTATATATCCTGGCTCTTTCCTTACCTCTTTGGAACAGTCCCTCAGAGCTATCTGAGAGGCTGCATCCTGGGCTTAAGTCCTCAGAAACTCCACCAAATAAAACGTAATTCTCAACTTTTAGGTTGTGTATTTTTCTTCAGTTGACGCAAGACAAACGCAGGTCCAGAAGGAAAAACAACCCAGCTGACACTTTGATTGCAGTGTGGAGATCTATGGAGATCCTGAGCCGAGGACCCAGATTAGTCCTGCTTAGCCTCCTGATACACAGAAACTGTGAGAAAATGAATTCATATCATTTTACACTACTAAGTTTATGGTAATTTTTCCACAGCAATAGAAACAAATACAATTGATATCATTGAAATGTGACAGGTTGGATTTTGAGCAATGTATGTGTGTACATGCATGTGTTTGTGTGAGATATTCTGATCATCTTGTATCTATCTCAGTCTGCATCTGGCCTCAGTGGTCACTTGGAGGTAGATCACTGTACATGAGTCCAAGTCACTGATGTGATCACAGATTCCCTGATGCAAACATAAGTATTAGAGAAGTGGATTTAGAGAGAACATTACCTGGAAGTTCTGCTGGTGATATATTGTAACTTATTTTTCTCTTTTTTTCCTTTTTAACTGAGTAACAGTTGTAAAATAGGTTTCCTAACTATAAAACAAAATGGTACTAAAGAATTTATCTAGAAATTATGTTGTTTAGTGCAGAAAAAAAACATACACACTCAGACAGATGTAGAGCAAGTTAAAATGCAAGACTCGTGAGAATTCCCTGGTGGTCCAGCAGTTAGGACTCCCTGATTTCAGTGCTGAGGGCCCGGTTCAATCTCTGGTTGGGGAACTAAGATCCTGCAAGCCGTATGACACAGTAGAACAAAAAAGCAAGAGCAGTGCTTTTAGTTCCTGAGATAATAACTTTGGACATGTTATTAAAACTCTCTGACACCGTCTTCCTCATCTATAAATTGGGATTAATTAGACTTGGATTATAGCTCTGCTGTAAGAATGAGAAATAATGTAAGTATGGTGGCTGGCAAACTATAGCTGTTATGATAATGGTGATAGAAAATATGAATGATTTTTTTATTCAAAGTCATTAAGGCAGGTACACACTATACACACTTATATCAATGGTTTTAAGTTTTGGTGGAAAAAAGCAATGAATTATGAATAAATATAGTGGACCTAAGTATTCCAGTTTCAATTCTTTTCTAGCCATGTGACCTTGAGAATGTCCAAAAACTTCTGGAAGCCCTTATCTCATCTATAAATAGGAGGAACAATATCTGCTTTACTTACTTCACAGTTTATGTGAATCTCAAAGAAGATGATATATGTGAAACTTTATTACAATTCTATATGAATACATTAGAATTATTTTATAGAAGTACATATTTATATATATTGAGAAATCGAACAAGTATTTCATGAGAATTTAGCAGTAAATTTATTAAAGCAATGTCTTGGTTCAGTTATCTATTTACATGAACATAAATTTTGCTTTCAAAAATATCTAAGGAAAAAACTCAAAAATTTGGCACTTGATAAAAAGAGATGTCAATATCATATGTTTTAACCTCACAAGTTGCAACTCATACCTAGAAAAATATTACAAATTCATCTTGAACAAGGTGCAGAAAAAATAAAGACTTTAAAGGCAACAGGAACACCAGAAAACAGACAGCAGCAGGAATAGCTAAATACATTCCATGCAACTAACAATGAAACACAGAAAGATAACATCACTTAGCCACCTTGCACCGTTGTCAAGTGACAGGAGTGACATAACAATGGAATCACATGCAAGAAATTGAAAGCACTAAAAATGCAGAATTAATTTTGCACTACCTGCTAGCAAGGTTATGATTTCTCCAAGGTCTTCTCAGACAAGCTTTCATTTACTGGACACACATCAAACCTCTACTCGTTAGCATTGGAAATATATCTGCCACAGAAAATTCTAGCTACCCACACGAATCACTTCCAAGCCTAGAATCTTTCTTTTGCCATGTATTTTATGTTATATAAACATTTATGTTCTTTACAAATATACTATCTACCTCCTTTAATCCACCTTGTCTGTATCTTCTGAAAAATAGTCGTTTTTTATTTGGAAGAGGGGAGATTGGATCATAGCCAGGAGGAAGTGGCAAGGAAGGAAAGAAAAAAATAGATATTAGAGGAACTAATGGCAGGGACACAGATAATAGAAAATGAGAGACAAAAAAAGAAGGGGAAATAGAGAATGAGGAAAATGGTCAAAGACGAAAACTGCCTAGAAAAGCATGGCAGAGTTGATGGAGAGTTGACAAACAAAGCAGCTATGGGAATATTAAATTAGCTAATTTAAGAAGAAGAACCAGATCTTGAGATTTCATAAATAAGATAAAAAGAATTAATATAGAGACAAAGGGGCAAGATATCAATCTTAGAATAATAAAATCTCTGCACTGGAAATGTATTTGGAAAGGACCAATGCCCAAATAATATATGAGAGATTGGTGTCTACTGTACAGCTGAAAGGGTGGATTAAGAAGAGAATATTTTTTCCTGTCTAGAAAAGAAACAACTACTGTTTTCTAAATAATCAGCAAGCAACCATGACATCGTGTTGGCAAATGGCGCTTGAAAAGTTAGAACACAAGAAGTTAAATGCCCTTTTTTGGGTCCCTCTGGATATCAAATTACAAGTAAATTTAATAACACTCTTTCAGCTCCTAATAATGATAAGACCTGACATTTGCATAGAGCTTCATACTTAAAAAAACAAAGATGAAAGGAAGGAACCAATATTTATTATCTACTGTACACTAAACATTGTACATATTCTACCTGGATATCCCTTGTTTATGATATAAGAAAACTAGTTCAGATGGTAGAATAATGTCCCCAGAGTCACATAGGTTGCAACAAAATGGAGCCAGAAATTGAACTTGGACATCTATTTTACTCTTTCATGCCAGAGAAAGAAGATGGGAGGGGAAAAAGTAGAAATAAGGGAGGGAGAAAAAAACAGTAATAAAGTAATTTGCAGCTTTTTGTGCCAATTGCTGGGCAGCAGCTATGCTCATTACTGTACATCACTTCTGGGAATTTGGCCAGGATTAATTTTATATTTACAAAGAGGAGGAAATTCAGATTCAAAAAAGTAAAGCAACTTGTCCAAGTTTGTGCATTTAGTAAGAGGGCTACATCCACTTTGACTCTGAAAACAGGACTCAATTTTCATAAATGCTGTGTCACGTAGTTGAAGGAGAAACCAGAGTTTATATAGCAGATCTGCCACATCCTAGTTGGGTGACTAAGGGTACATCATCTATCTTCTCTGTCTTAGCTGCTCTCTTATCTATGTTGGATGACACATGCCTCACTTACAAGGTATTGCAAGAATTGCATCTACTATAAAGTATCTTGAACATAGACATTCACAATAAGGAGTTGCTATACTTAGGTGGATGTTAACTAGACTAGAATATGCTCAATTGACAACCAGAGTATGTGAGATCAACTATGTGTTAGAAGACTTATTTTGACCTACTTGGTGTTGCCAATAAATAGGAATAACAAAATGAGTCAAGTGCTCTAACTAAAAGAGAAATTTAAAAAATATCATCATCATCATCATGGTTAATTGAAAAACACTTTATTAGCTATACATTATGTTGTAAATTTTAGTTGATATTATCAGGGAGATCAGATTTCCTCTTGTACTCAATGAAAACAATAAATAGAGATATTTCAGATATATTATGACCATTTTAAAAAAAGAGTGAAAATAAAAACATAGAAAAACCAATAAAAGACTAGTAGGGAGAAAATTATATAACCACATTAATCAATGTAAAGTAAACATAGTAATGCAATTTCTATACTAACACTGCTTTGGAGAGATGGAAACATTAGCCATTTTAGTTGGTAAACAATACCAGAGTTGTTTTTTTTTTTTTTTGATGTATAAAATTCTTATGTAAAGTTTATCCATACATTCATTCCTGAAATTCTGCCTTAACTTTTCTTCAACAATATAAAAACACACTGAGATTTGCTTTGGAAATATTTTTTTTTAATGTATTTCAATAGAAAAAAAGGCTGCATCTTAATATCCTTCCAGAATGAGAAAGGTAATTACATATTTGAGCCAGATAAAATTAAATGAAAAACTTAAGTTTTCCTACTGATCAGAGCCCATAATTTTCTCAAGTATATTAATAAATTCACTTTAATTCCTATGGTGACTGTTCCAAAAGGCAACAACAAACCCTAAATAATGATTGGCAGTGAGACCTCTATGTTTAGATTACCATACTGTTGTGGGCAAGATCAGGGACCTTTAATGAAGGCTGACCATGACACGTCTAGAGATAAGAGTTGTTTGGCACCGTAGTTTGACATCTCTTACAACCTTTCACAACCTAGTTCTTCCGCAGTTTGAAAGGTAAGTTCTGATATATGGACACATGTCAGGTAAAGGTGTCAAATCAGAATATAATCCTGATTTGTGTATGTTTACAACCTTTGCCCTTTGCAACTCTTCAAAATGCAAAAAAAAAAAAATCAAATATAATGTTGTAGCAATTGAAGTGCTTTGCATATTATCATATGCAGATCATAATAGAAATGAATTTGCATTTTTATAATCTGCCTTTAGAATGACTATTTATAGTCACGTCTGAAAAACTTAAATAAAGCATATTAAAACAATAAAATTTGCAAATTTTGCATCATTAATTGATTTGCACCATGGCATTAAACAATACTGGCAGACAATCAGAAGCCATTAGCATCCATTGACTTGTTAATCAGTTCAACCTACTTGATGCATTGTTGTTGAGTAGACAAGGTACCTTTATAGTGCTTAAGCAAAACACACTTTTAAAAAATGTATAACCTCTTTCAAAAATTAACTATAGAACCTAGCAAAAATCATGCAAAAGGAACTTGTGACAATTAAATGTACATATATTTGTAATTAAACTATCTGGTAAAGACTAAATTATTGATCATAATACTTAATTTTTAAAAAATTGAAGATTAAGCGCTAGCAATGAATGTTTGCTAAATAGTATGTCATCTAATCCACACAACAAAATTCAAAGATAGGTGATATTTATATTTCCATTTAACAAACAATAAAATTGAGGAACGGAATGTGTAAATAGCATGCCTAAATTCACTCAGCTAGTAAGTGCAGGAGCTAATCAACTAACTCAGGTAGTCTGACTCCAAGCTTTTAACCCCTATGCTGTGCTGCAGGAAGGTACAGAATGCAAATCGTAGTGCAGTAATTCAGCTTCACCTGTGGTGCTCCAAGAAAAACTGGGAAAAGGAGGTAAACTTATGCTAGGTACCAAATTAGGAACCATTCCAATGGTGTGTTTGATTTTCGTTCTGGTAAATTTTAGTGTCACATTATTAAAACTTATCCTTAACCAGAGTTTTTAGGGGTTTTTTCCTAGGTAAAGGAGAAATTCTTCAATTATTTAATTTTTCATATCTCATATATTTTCTGACCCCCAAAGTGATTTTAGAATGTTACTAATTTGAATAAATGTTTCCTTGCTTATCTGAATCTTATTTTCTAATATATAAAATAAATTATTTTATTAACCTCACAGTTTTGAGGAATAAACTAAATGATATACAGAAAAAGGTATGTAATATATAGTGATAATATGTAATATATACTGATAAATTTGTTGAATGTGCATATTACACAGTTTTGTTTTACAATATTAAATACCCATAATTTGGAAACAAACTGAATAGTATCCTATCCAGAGTACAGCTCTGCATCATGTTCTTGCCAATAGTTTATGGAATATTAGGGACAAATGAAATGCCACTGATTGTCATATTACTTTCCATAGTTGAGAACTTGAGTAATTTCTTCACAAAAGAAGAGTGAAAATCCAAAGGTTCTGAAATCCTTAGATAAAGCATAGATTCTTTGTCAAAAATAATAAGGCAGCTCCTTATTATTATTAGTGCTGGAAGAGTCTTAAAAATGTACTGAAGTTAATTGCATTTTACTTGCTTGAGAAACCAAACTTGACCTTACTCTGTGCAGTACAGATTTCCAAATGATTGTGTTCTGAAAAATATTCCTTGCCATTATACTCATTTTGTAAATGGAATAGTAGTTCAATGTTTTTTAAAAACTAATATTAACATTTTAAAATCAACTGTTGAGAAGGAAATACTGTGTAAAACATAGATCATTCCCTTTTGACACCAACTTTCTTTGTGTATATCATGCAACAGTTTTGCTGCTTCTGAAAATTAGAATTTAATAGCTGAGAAGATGTTTAATGTTTACCAAAAACACACACACATAAAGCAAATAGAAAGCATATGTTTATTCTTTACAACAGCATGTGTGTATTTCTAATAAACAATCCTCTATTTTGTAGCTTTCTGTTCATTGAGGGCTCTAGTCATCCAACATGCTGAGGCAGTGAATGGCTCCAAGGATGAGTAATGAGATCAAATACCTTTCCCATCTAGATCATAGCCTTTTTGCCTGGTCTGTGTCGCAAGTGACTAGGAGTCATCGTTACCAGTTGATGGGTGTTTAATTGTCAATGAGAAATGTGTCCTGGCATTGGCCCAATTCCTAACAGCTCAGTGTTCAATGTAACAGAAATCACTATAGTGTGCTCGCTTCTTTATCTACAAAGCATATTGCTCTATGGATTCAGACAAGACAAAAAGCTCAGTCAGCCCTGAGGAAGTCTATACAGAATGGAGATAAAGAACACTTCCCCAAATTTATATACCCTCAAAACCTCCCTCATTAAAATAATTAATTTAGAAGAAGAAGAGGAGGAAGAAGAAGAAAAAGCAGCAGCAGCTATTCATGGAACAAATGCTTTATTAGATACCTAGCATGTGTTAGGTGATGTGGACACCTAAATGATAGAATACTGCTGCTTCAGTTTCAAAGACTACGGAGAGCGGCAGAGAATTAAATAAATGATTTTGCTTATGGGAGATAAATGCTGTAGAAGAGAGGTGACAGAGACCCTATGAGAGCACAGATAGGAAAGTTCTCCTCTTTATCTAAAGATACTAAAAAAGGCAATTTGAAGAGGTGATCTTTGACCTGATTCTGGAAGATACTGTAAAATAAGAACGGGTCAGAGAGCATCCAGAAAGAAGGTTGCACAAAAATCTGAAATTTATTAGAGGCAAAAGAGAATTCCAAAGAATATAGAGATAGAAAAGGTTGAGGGTAGCTACTACCTTTTAGACTGAGGAAAGAATTTAAGGAAGAAAGAAACAGAGGAGGGTTTCCTCCAAGACGGAGAGTCACTCTTCAAAGGAGAGAGAGTGGCTGCTGCCCACGAGATGGGAGAGAAGGTGGCGAGGATCCCACAGGACAGAGCTGACTAGCAGGAAACCACCTTCTGGAGTGCCAGCCAGACCTGCTGGGGAAGGAACACACCACTAGGACACACCTGTGGCAACCTTGCCATAGAAGCCTGGAAGTAGCCTGCAAAAATAGCACTCAGAACCAGAAACAGACCTGCGCCTGATAATGACCTTGCAGCGTCCCTCCAGAACCCTCTGTTCATAATGCGTCACAGTAGAGCCACTGACCAGTGAGAAATGTTTACAGGGTTCAAGGCCAGTATCACGAAGCAGTTCGAAGAAAAGTGGATTTGACTCTAAAGGGCAATCAATTAATAACCGGCAAAGCGGTCATTGGGAAATGAGGCTGTAAAAGGCAAATAGGGGACCTCATTATCAAGGTCTTTATCAATCATGCCAGGTGTCATGGGCAGGATCCTGTGCATCCAGGAGCAAAGAAAAGTTCCTGTGCAAAACAATCATGAAGGGTGTTTATTAAAAATACGGATTCTAGGCAGCATCCTTGGGAATTTTACTCTGTTAAGAGTCAAGAATGAGTTTTTAGCCTCCATCTCTGGGGATTTTGATACAGATAATCTTTCTTAGACCCCTTTATTAAGAAAAAGTGGTGTCGATTATGAAGAACTCTTGAAAGGTTTGAAGCAGAGGAATGCCATCCATGTATTTCTGTTTCAGGAAGAGTTTCCAACTGGAGATAGATGGTAATTTACAAGTATTAAAGGTACAACTGTTGGATTTTTCACTTTGTATGGATACCTTACTGAAGTTATTCTGACTTGATATGCAGATAATTTGGTGGGTATATAATCAGTTTAAAAAAATATTAGACTTAAAATAACAGAAAACTAACTAAAACGCCAAAACGGTATCAAACAACACAAATATCAAATAACACCTTTGTTACCGTCTGGCTTTTTGGCACCATTGGTAATATCAAGGCTATCTAACAATGTACAGTATTTTGTGCAAAGTGGATACTCAATTAATGTTACTGAGTGATTGTCTTGCAGGCATTTCTAACTGACAGACATATTACTGCAAACTAAAGCAGTAAGACTTTTTTTCATTTAGCCAGATAGGATGACTTGGACTCAGCCATGAGCAGTGTAAAGTACAAAATAATTTTCAAGATATTTGATAAGTCTCTATTTTGTTTCTAGGGAATTGGACATGTTTTCATTTGAATGAGTGTAGGAAAGTTCCTACACATTTTCATTTTAGAGTCTGCATACAAAAGTAGATTTCCTGACTATATTGTTTGTATGCCAAAATCACTAAAATTTGTAACCATATAAGAAAAAATAGATAAAACTTATGATGTACAATTCAAATTCAAGATCAAATATTGATTACAAAGAATCAATAAATCCTACATAAAATACTTAGACTAGTGCCTGACACAAAGTAGGTGAACAGTATATTTAATCCCATGGAATCAAGGAAGAGTAATAATGACTCTCATCTTGAAAATTTAGGAGTTTCAAGTTGCTATGGAAATGGCATAAACTTTGGATTCACACAGTCTCTATCATTTTTTTTTAGCTGTGTGACCATGAGCCATTTTACTTAACTTTCTGCACCTCACTTTTTTTATACATATGTGCATACATACATGTTTATAATTGAGAACTTACTATGTTAACATGTGTCAGACACTGTACCAATCAGTGTATTTGATCTCACTTAATTATCTCATTTATTCTTTGAAATAAATCTTTAGCATACAGGTGAGGAAAGTAAGCCTCAGCCAAGTGAACTAAAACGTTTACTGTCACAGGACTCATAAATGTGAGCACTGAGGCTCAAATCCAATCATGCTTTCAACTGTTGGGGATTTGGGGCAACATCACTAAATTCACTCCGCTCCGGCCCCTGCCCATGGGTCTACCAGGGGAGTACAGGCAGACGTATGAAAAGCAGAAAAGACTCACATTTCAGCTTTGATTTCACAAAGTACAGGCAACCTTGTTAAAAGTGTTTGTATGTACTGAATTACTTGGTAAGTCCTGGCAAATACAAATCTATTTTTCATTGAATTTATTCTTTATCTAAAAAATAAATATGTGCAGAATGCATATAAACATATACATATATGCATACGTATTATTGTATGTGTATATTTGTGTGTATGTATATCTCTTCTATAGATCAGCTATCTAAAATATGCCCTACATGCACACACAGAGAATATAAATGTGTAATAGTTATACCTCTCTCCTTTCTAAAACCATGAACTCCTGGTAGGGACCACATCTCATCTCTGGAACAAAACACCTGGAAATGAACTCAAAATATCTGTTCTCAAAAATATCTGTTGAATTAAGTATTTGAAAAGAGCCAAGTACACAATGCACTTTTCTTACCTTCTAAATAAATCAACAAAATTGTGCTTAACAAGTACTAATTTTATTTGTATAATTCATGTCGGTCTAAAATAGGTAATATCTTGATTACAGAAAAACTGTTGACAAGACTTCCCATGAGATTTTATTTGAGATTAAGTAGTGAGCTGGTTCTTAATACTATTAGGTAGAATTGAAGCTAGTTGATCATTTATACAAAACCAGTTTTAATTAATGGCTTTGTGTCAACATAAATCAATATTTCTGTACCTTGCTAAAGGGTTTTTACATGTTCAACACATTTAAAACATTTTTGCACCATTTTAATATAGCAAATGATAAAAATTTTAAAACACCTAAAAATTTCATCAATGCTAAAGGTAAGATTTCTTCTAGTTTTTTTCTATGAATATGTTCTAAATAACTAAGATAATATTCTACAAACAATTCTGTATCCTGAATTTGTAGTTTTGGTGTACTTATAGGAAATATTTGTCAAGTATAACATTTTTGTTTAATAATGTATATGTCAGCTTCAACATGAAATGATATTTGTACTTTACAGTTTCAGGAAAAGTCAGGCTCGACAACTTATTTGACACAACAGTTTCTAGACAGAACATCTTGCAAAGAACAAGTCTGAATTGCATGCCAGGTTTGAATGAATCCAAAATGCTTTGTTTTGCTTATATATGTGAAGCAACAGGGAATAGGAGGGAACATCTTCTGTGAAACGGTGTATTCTGTGCTGGATCTGTTCCCCCATGTTTTGAAGTATTTCAGTGTTTAACCTTTATTTTGCCCTAAAGGTGTATTCCTGGCTTATTGCTTATCTTACTTTGCTTAGGTATACTTTTGTAACATACTATCTATCCAAAATAATAATGAATTTCTTTTCTCTCATGTGAACCATATAATATGTCATACTACTCTGTAATATTGAAATATCACTTATAGACTATTTAGTGAGACTGAGGCTGGAAAAGTCATTATGCCAGAAAAATAATTGGTCTTCAAAAATTGAATGAGACATTTCAAGAGACTTTCTGGTGAAAATCATCTATTAAACAATTATTACATGAAGTTCTTAATTAAAATTATCTAATATTTTTATGATTTTGCATTATTAGAAACCTTGGACTTACTAACTTTTCAATTATGTTTTTATGAAATTATATTATCAAGAAAGTTTGTTAATTTTTAAGTATTTAGACATATGATTCTTGGCTTCCTTTTTGTAATCCTGCCTTTGGATCCAAAATGTTTGACATGGTGGTGAGAAAAACTCATTTTTCTCTGAAACTTTTTTCTTTTATTTCTTCTTTTTATATTCTTTACTGGATCAAATATACTTTATCTGGAATGTTGTGCTTTCTTTTAAAGTTTTTCTTATGAAATTTTGAAATTTGCCTTTAATTCATTCCCGCAAGATGTAAAGAATCACAAAAATAAATTTTACATGAAAAAATCATGTCCTAAATGGAATTATCTCATTAAAAATTAAATAATGTAACTAAAATTACTTTTTGTGGTTTTGACTGCAAATATAAAAAACAATACTATAAAGATTAGGATAATTATATAATCAAATCTGTATTTCCTTATATTATTATTTTCATTCTAAAAAACATCTATTACCTAAGCTATATATAATATTTCAGGGTGGAGTCAAGATGGCGGACTAGGAGGACGCAGAATTCACATCTCCTCACAACTAGGGCACCTACCAGGCACCAGTGGGGGACCACGGACACCTAAGGGGATGGAAGGAACCCCAGTGACCAGGTAGGACATGGGGCATGGGGGGGGAGTGAAGGGGGAAGAGAAGTGGAGGCTGGACGGGACTGGTGCCCTGAGGGGCGGCTGGGGGAAGGGAAGTGGTCCCACACCCGAAGGGGTAAACTGGGGGACCACTGGGAGGGCAGAGGATCAAAAGGGAGCATGGCCAGGCTTTCCCCACCCACTTGGGCCCGTGGGAGCCTACTGAGATCCCAGGCCTGACCCTCTGCCCACCGAGGCCCCCTCCAGCCGTGTGGGTCCTGAGGGAATGGGAGGGAGGGAAGGGGGAGCAAAAGTAAAGGCCGGACCTCCAGGACCAGCACCCCTGAGGGGTGGCTGGGGGAGTGGAGGAGTTCCTACACCCAGCGGGACCCACCCACAGTTAGGGGTCCAGCGGGGACAGGGGAGACCCTGGGGGAGATGGTGGGGGCGTCACGGAGGAAAGGTAGGGAACAGGGCCAGTGCTTTCCCTGTCCACTTAGGCACCAGAGAGCCTGTTGGGCTCCCGGGCCTAATGCTCTGCCCTCGGAGCCTCCCTCCTGCCGTGCAGATCCCAAGCCCCGCCCCTACACCCCCACCCAGGGCCCCACCTCTACACTCTGAGACCCCTCCTGAGACCTCGTCCAACACGCTGGGCCTAAACCCCACCCACACATTCTCACCAGGGCCTTACCTCCAAACTTCAGAACTCCACACTCCAGAGGCCCCCTTTTGGACATGCCGCCTCTCCCTGCAGGTCCTAAGCAGAGGCCCCGCCCCACGCTTGAATATGGTACCACCTAGGCCCCGCCCCCAAAGCCTTTTCCAGCTGTGTGGGTCCTGAGACTAGGCCCCATCCCATGCTCAAAAGTCACCCCCCCACCACCCGCCTAGGTCACGCCCCACGCTAAACCCCGCCCCTGCCTAAGTTCCACCCCAGCCTACACTCTGCCCCCATAACCAAGGCTTTTTTTTTTTCTTTTTTCTTTTTTCCTCTTTTAGGCTGGGTTTCTGTTTTATCTTGCTGATTCATTGTTGTTGATTCATTTATATTTGTTTTCCTAATAAATCTTTATTTTTCTAATTTTTAGTTTATTCTTTATACTTTGTTATTGTTCTCACCTTTTGGTTTGTGTCCCCCCCCACCTTTTTTTTTCTTTTTTCTGTTGTGGTTTCATTTTACCTTGTTGCAGTTATTTCGATTAATCTTTCTAATTTTATTTTGTTTTTTATTCTTTGATATTGTACTGCTCCTTTTTCTCTGATCATTTTTTTCTTTCTTTTTTTTAACCATGCCATGTAGCTTGCGGGATCTTGGTTCCCAGGCTGGAGCTCCTGTGGTGGGAGCTCCAAGTCCAAACCACTGGACTAACAGAGAACTGCAGACCCCAGGGAATATTAATCAGAGTGAGGCCTCCCAGAGGTCCTCATCTCAGCACCAAGACCAGGCTCTATCCAACTGCGTGCAAACTCCAGTGCTGGACGCCTCAGGCCAAACAACCAGTAAGACAGGAATACAGCCCCACCCCTCAAAAAAAAAAAATGATACAACAAAAAAATATGTTAAGACTAAGGAGCAAGGTAAAAACCTACAAGACCAAATAAATGAAGATTAAATAGGCAATCTACCTGAAAAATAATTCAGAGTAATGATAGTAAAGATGATCCAAAATCTTGGAAAATGAATGTAGAAAATACAAGAAACATTTAACAAGGATCTAGAAGAACTAAAGAGCAAAAAAAAATGTGATGAACAACACAATAACTGAAATAAAAGATACTCTAGAAGGAATCAATAGCAGAATAACTGAGGCAGAAGAAAGGATAAGTGACCTGGAAGATAAAATAGTGGAAATAAATACTGCAGAGCAGAATAAAGAAAAAAAAAATGAAAAAAATTGAGAATACTCTCAGAACCTCTGGGTCAACATTAAATGCACCAACATTTGAATTATAGAGGTCCCAGAAGAAGAAGAGAAAAAGAAAGGTCTGAGAAAATATTGGAAGAGACTATAGTTGAAAACTGCCCAAACATGGGAAAGGAAATAGTCAATCAAGTCCAGGAAGCGCAGAAAGTCCCATACAGGAAAAACCCAAGGAGAAACAACAAAACACATATGAATCAAACTAACAAAAATTGAATACAAAGAAAAAATATAAAAAGCAGTAACAGAAAAGCAACAAAAAACATACAAGGGAATCCCCATAAGGTTAACAGCTGATCTTTCAGCAGAAACTCTGCAAGCCAGAAGGGAGTGGCAGACATATTTAACGTGAAGAAAGAGAAAAACCTACAACCAAGATTACTCTACCCAGCAAGGATCTCATTCAGATAAGACAGAGAAATTAAGACATTTACAGACAAGCAAAAGTTAAGAGAATTCAGCACCACCAAACCAGCTTTACAACAAATGTTAAAGGAACTTCTCTAGGCAGGAAACACCAGAGAAGGAAAAGACCTACAATAACAAACCCAAAACAATTAAGAAAATGATAATAGGAACATACATATCAATAACTACCTTAAATGTAAATGGATTAAATGCTCTAACCAAAAGACACAGACTGGCTGAATGGAAACAAAAACAAGACCCATACATATGCTGTCAACAAGAGACCCATTTCAGACCTAGGGACACATACAGACTGAAAGTGAGGGCATGGAAAAAGATATTCTGTGCAAATGGAAATCAAAAGAAAGCTGGAGTAGCAATTCTCATATCAGACAAAATACACTTTAAACTAAAGACTATTACAAGAGACAAAGAAAAACTGTACATATTGATCAAGGGATCAATCCAAGAAGAAGATATAACAATTGTAAATATTTACGCACCCAACACAGGAGCACCTCAATATATAAGGCAAATGCTGATAGCCATAAAAGGGGAAATTGACAGTAACACAATCATAGTAGGGGACATTAACACCCTACTTTCACCAATGGACCGATCATCCAAAATGAAAATAAATAAGGAAACACTAGCTTTAAATGATGCATTAGACAACATGTACTTAATTGATATTTATAGAACATTCCATCCAAAAACAACAGAATACAGTTTCTTCTCAAGTGCTCATGGAATATTCTCCAGGATAGATCATATCTTGGGTCACAAATCAAGCCTTGGTAAATTTAAGAAAATTGAAATCATATCAAGTGTCTTTTCCAACCACAACACTATGAGACTAGATATCAGTTACAGGAAAAAAATCTGTAAAAAATACAAACACATGGAAGCTAAACAATACACTACTAAATAACTAAGAGATCACTGAAGAAATCAAAGAGGAAATCAAAAAATACCTAGAAACAAATTAAATGAAAACACGACTACCCAAAACCTATGGGATACAGCAAAAGCAGTTCTAAGAGGGAAGTTTATAGCAATACAATCCTACCTCAAGAAACAAAAAACATCCCAAATAAACAACCTAACCTTACACCTAAAGCAATTAGAAAAAGAATAACAAAAAAAACCCAAAGTTAGCAGAAGGAAAGAAATCATAAATATCACATCAGAAATAAATGAAAAAGAAATGAAGGAAACAATAGCAAAAATCAGTAAAACTAAAATGTGGTTCTTTGAGAAGATAAACAAAGTTGATAAACAATTAGCCAGACTCATCAAGAAAAAAAGGGAGAAGACTCAAATCAAGAGAATTAGAAATGAAAAAGGAGAAGTAACAACTGACACTGCAAAAATACAAAGGATCATGAGAGATTACTCCAAACCACTATATGCCAATAAAATGAATAACCTGGAAGAAATGGACAAGTTCTTAGAAAAGCACAACCTTCCGAGATTGAAAGAGGAAGAAATAGAAAATATAAACAGACCACTCACAAGCACTGGAATTGAAACTGTGATTTAAAATCTTCCAACAAACAAAAGCCCAAGACCAGATGGCTTCACAGGAGAATTTTATCAAACATTTAGAGAAGAGCTAACACCTATCCTTCTCAAACTCTTCCAAAATATAGCAGAAGGAGGAACACTCCCAAACTCATTCTACAAGGCCACCATCACCCTGATACCAAAACCAGACAAAGATGTCACAAAAAAAGAAAACTACAGGCCAATATCACTGATGAACACAGATGCAAAAATCCTCAACAAAACACTAGAAAACATAATCCAACAGCACATTAAAAGGATCATACCCCATGATCAAGTGGGGTTTACCCCAAGAATGCTAGGATTCTTCAACATACACAAATCAATCAATGTGATGCAACATATTAACAAATTGAAGAATTAAAACCATGTGATCATCTCAATAGATGCAGAAAAAGCTTTTGACAAAATTCAGCACCCATTTATGAAAAACTCTCCAGAAATTAGGAATAGAGGGAACCTACCTCAACATAATAAAGACCATATAAGACAAACCCACAGCCAACATCGTTCTCAATGGTGAAACACTGAATCCATTTCCTCTAAGATCAGGAACAAGACAAAGTTGCTCACTCTCATCACTATTATTCAACATGGTTTTGGAGGTTTTAGCCACAGCAATAAGAGAAGAAAAGGAAATAAAAGGAATCCAAATCAGAAAAGAAGAAGTGAAACTGTCACTGTTTGCAGATGACCTGATACTATACATAGAGAATCCTAAAGATGCTACCAGAAAACTACTAGAGCTAATCAATGAATTTGGTAAAGTAGCAGGATATAAAATTAATGCAAAGAAACCTCTTGCATTCCTATGCACTAATGATGAAAAATTTGAAAGAGAAATTAAGGAAACACTCCCATTTACCACTGCAACAAAAAGAATAAAATACCTAGGAATAAACCTACCTAAGGAGACAAAAGACCTGTATGCAGAAGACTACAAGACACTGATGAAAGAAATTAAACATGATACAAAGAGATGGAGAGATATACCATGTTCTTGGATTGGAAGAATCAACATTGTGAAAATGACTATACTATCCAAAGCAATCTACAGATGCAACACAATCCCTATCAACCTACCAATGGCATTTTTACAGAACTAAAACAAAAAATTTCACAATTTGTAGGGAAACACAAAAGACCCCAAATATCCAAAGTAATCTTGGGAAAGAAAAACAGAACTGGAGGAATCTGGCTCTCCGACTTCAAACTATACTACAAAACAGCAGTAATGAAGACGGTATGGTATTGACACAAAATCAAAAATATAGATCAATGGCACAGAATAGAATGCCCAGAGATATACCCACGCAAATATGGTCACCTAATTTATAACAAAGGAGGCAAGTACATACAATGGAGAAAAGACAGCCTCTACAATATGTGGTGCTGGGAAAACTGGACAACTACATGTAAAAGAATGAAATTAGAACACTCCCTAACACCATACACAAAAATAAACTCAAAATGGATGAAAGACCTAAATGTAAGGCCAGACACTCTAAAACTCTTAAAAGAAAACATAAGCAGAACACTCTATGACATAGATCACAGCAAGATCCTTTTTGACCCAACTCCTAGAGAAAGAGAAATTAAAACAAAAATAAGCCAATGGGACCCAATGAAACTTAAAAGTTTTTGCCCAGCAAAGGAAACCATAAACAAGGCAAAAAGACAACCCTCAGAATGGAAGAAAATATTCGCAAACGAAGCAACTGACAAAGGATTAATCTCCAAAATATACAAGCAGCTCATGCAGCTCAATATCAAAAAGACAAACAACCCAATCCATAAATGGGCAGAAGACCTAAATAGACATTTCTCCAAAGAAGATATACAGATTGCCAACAAACACATGAAAGGATGCTCAACATCACTAATCATTAGAGAAATGCAAATCAAAACTACAATGAGATATCACCTCACACCGGTCAGATTGGCCATCATCAAAAAATCTACTAACAATAAATGCTGCAGAGGGTGTGGAGAAAAGGGAACCCTCTTGCACTGTTGGTGAGAATGTAAGTTGATACACCCGCTATGGAGAACATTATGAGGTTCCTTAAAAACAGAAAATAGAACTACCATATGACCCAGCAATCCCACTACTGGGCATATACCCTGAGAAAACCATAATTCAAAAAGAGTCATGTACCACAATGTTCACTGTAGCACTATTTACAATAGCCAGGACATGGAAGCAACCTAAGTGTCCATCGACAGATGAATGGTAAAGAAGATGTGGCACATATATACAATGGAATTATTACTCAGCCATAAAAAGAAACGAAATTGAGTTATTTGTAGTGAGGTGGATGGATCTAGAGACTGTCATACAGAGCGAAGTCAGTCAGGAAGAGAAAAACAAATACCGTATGCTAACACATGTATATGGAATCTAAAAAAATGGTTCTGAAGAACCTAGCGGCAGGACAGGAATAAAGATCCAGATGTAGAGAATGGTCTTGAGGACACGGGGATGGGGAAGGGTACGCTGGGACAAAGTGAGAGAGTGGCGTGGACATATATACACTACCAAATGTAAAATAGATAGCTAGTGGGAAGCAACTGCATAGCACAAGGAGATAAGCTCGGTTCTTTGTGTCCACCTAGAGGAGTGGGATAGGGAGGGCGGGAGGGAGACGCAAGAGGGAGGGGATATGGGGATATATGTATGCATATAGCTTATTCACTTTGTTATATAGCAGAAGCTAACACAACATTGTAAAGCAATTATACTCCAATAACGTTGTTAAAAAAAATTTCAAGTAAAGTTATTTAGCTTTTTCCCACTTATTTATTTTAATTTTCTTAATAATGTTTTGTATATAAATTTTTTGTTGTTTTTTAAAATAATTTTACTCTTATAATGACAGTATGCATTCATATTTCTACTGACTTTATATTGACAGTTTATCAGATTTCTGGTCCATATGTTCTGAAGGTGAATATTCAGCCATTCTGGTATAAGCAATCACTCTAAATTACTTACGATGCACCTTGTTTATATTATTTATTGATACAGTTCTTGGCTGAGAACTGAGGTCAAATTATCCTTAGAAATTATCAACATTGTATTTCTGACAACCTCCAACCTTTTGACTTTATCTTTTCACAAACTTCAAAAATGTATTAATACCAGGAAAACGAAACTGAAATGAACTTTCAGTGGTGTAGCTCAGTGGAGAGGGCCTTACCTCTGAAGGCCAATTTTTGTTCTGCCTCTCACTCTAGAATCCTGAAAATGAGAAAGTCACACTATTTGATTTTCTTATTTTGTAAAGGAACATTGTCTTGTAAAGCTTCTAAAAGTCTTTCTAACTCTAAGCCTTATGAGGACAGACGTTCTGTTTGTATTTTATCTGCAGTGCCCAGCATAGTGTCTGGCACATTGTAGGTGCTCAATAAATCTGTGTTGATTGGCTACATATCAGATTATGTACATTTAAAGCATCAGATAGATGGCCTTAAAACAAGGTAGTTTAAGTATTGACTAACCCAGTAGAAGAAGAATCCAAAAGAGTTGTTGGAATCATTCTAAAATTCTGCATTAGCAATTCTGGAAATATATTGTTTATTATTGGTAACTTTATAAATCAGATGTGAATTCTGTGGCTTTCAGATCACAAATTATCTCATTAATTGTCTGCATTTTGATATTCTTTTATACTATTTTTCAGTTTTCTACAAGAAAATTGCATTCTGACTAAATTTTTAATGGAAATTGATATTTATATTACACAGAAGCAAAACAAACCGAAAAGTTATTACCTTCCCCTCCCCGCCTCCAAAATCTCTCTAGTCCAGCTTCATTTTTCTGAATAACAGCCTAAATTTTGCATTTTGATTTTCAAATGGAGAGCTGGCTTCAAGCATTTGTTTTGGCTGCTTAAAATCAATGATCCGCAATCACTTCACATTGGCTCAACTCAGCTCAGAAGTTCAATATTTGCATGACTTCTAAACTGATAATCACGACCAGAGGTATATATGCAACATTATGGAATTATTCAGACATTCAAAAATTTAAAGCACTCTGAAGAGGAAAGACTGAAAACTCTTCTGGAAACATGAACCACTTGAAGCACTTCAGTAATTTTCAATTGCTTTGCGATGTGCAAGCAAAGAAGCTCGATCACTTTCACACTGATGCACTTAAGCTCTCTGATAATTTTATACCCTAGCAGCCATTTTCTGAACACCATCATTTCCCCCACTGAAGTGGTTTTTAAAATATGTGAAGTGTTTCAATAATTTTAAATTATCTTCTACCGCAAAAGCTCAAACCCTGATCACCTCCAAATTTAACAGCTAAATAAAATTTAAAGTAGTCCACTATTTTTTTCAAAACCTATGTATTGTGATTTCAGTTGTTTTGTAAGTGACTTCAATTTGTATTGGATAGACTACAGAGCAATGCAATTCAAGATACATGTAATAAAACCAATTGCATCAAAAGCCAATTAAAAATGCAAATGTTAGAAAATGAGCCATCTTTCTGGTCTCAACTCCTGAATAAAATATGTGCACAAAGCACATTTCAATGCTTTGATTTTTAAAATATCAACCAAAAATTGTTTACAAAAAAAAAATTAAACTGTGCAAACTAGTGTGTGAAATAGCAGAAAACAGTTCAATAATGCTCACTGGAAAATAAAATGACCATATTTTAGAAATATAAAGAGATATAAATATAACGTACATACCCTATGGAGAAAGTGGCAAATATGTGGTTAGGCATACCGATAGTTTCCAAATTAAGGAAATTTTAGATCCTTTGGAACAATATCCAGAAAGAGTATTTTAAACCAAATAATTTGTAACTGCAGAAAAGAATAAATTATTTGATATCTTGGGGTATTTTTTACTGTTAATATTCCTTTGATGTGTATTTAAAAATATCCATTTTCCCCTAATATTTACAAGTAATATTTCCTCCCAATCCCATAATACTTGGATTAAGATTGATACTTACTTATGTTTTAAGTACTTCCTAGAACATTGCTAGGATTATGACAACACAGTATGAGAAGCAAGGAACTGGGGTATTGAGGAGAGAAGGGAAAATGTAAAGTCCATATAGACCCTTGAAGATGGCTATTGTCTCCACAATGAAAAGTATCAATAACAGTAAGAAAAGACCAAGCAGATACATTTAGTTATCACCTAGTATAAAAGTTTCCTTTACAAATATGGAGATCGAGACCCCAAAATTTAAATGAATTTAAATTTAAATATGGGCAGGGACTCACATTTTCACGACAAGCAAACAAAAAACAGATTTCTTCTTTTGAGTCTCCCTTGTATATTCTATTCCCTAGTCACTAACTAATAACTTAGGATGCTACGGCATGAAACGAATGGACTCTTCCTTTGTTGACAATATGAATTAAATGGAAAATCATGAAATTTTGGTGCTAGAAGAAACGTTGCACTCCATCCAGTGTGCTTCAACCCTTCCATTTTATAGAGGAGACTGTGAGTCTTGCAGAGCTGAAGTGACTTGTAAGGCAGAGGTTTGACCATAAGCAGGGTCTCTGACCTGCTTTTTTTGATGACTGGCATTATAGATGCCCCTTGTACCAATCTGTCCTCTTAGCAGAGTTTCTTTGTTGTATGTCACTGTGAATGAGAAGACAAAAACCATTCACAGGCACTTGGATGAGAAGCTTTTTTTTTGTAGAGAATGTATTTGAGAGGCCTTTTTACTGTGTACTTTAAATTATTTAACCAACAAAAGTTTATTACAAAAGGATGAAATGTAAAAACATTGCAAAATACCATTTTGAGATATACATAATTATGATACAAATTTTAAAGTTAATGGCATTTGGGGAATAATATTAATAATATATCTGGGTTTGATCCCAGAAGGGATTTGGTGATTGGAAATTTGAAGAAATAAAAATATTGTTTAAAACTGATTAACAGGTACTGATTAAATTAGCATTGTAATTATAGTCATTGTGACTTCCAGTACCTCTCTAATTTTATTTTTAGCCTTCCAAGAAAAACTGCTTGCAGAGTCAAATTATGATCATGATATAATATGAATAAAGGTGAGAATTACAACATTCATTTTTCCACATGATTGACAAAAAGATTAATTAGGATACCACTGCTTCCTACAGCTGTTATCCTTTACAAACCAGTTTCTGTAAGCAAAGCCCACTGGATCATTACCTATATAAGATCTCATTTTAATTATTGAGAATTTTACTCTCAAGCCTCCAAAACCCTACTATCTAAAATTTTATTACATAAAAGCAATATGTACTTCTCTTTTGGGTACAGTAAAAGGCAAAACAGAGTAAGTGGTACAGGTCATAACAGGGTGTCAGCACATGAACCTCTGTGCTTATAGAGAAGGCTCAAGAGACTATTATGATGATGAGGTATCGGAGAAAGTCAAACTCCCAGTCTCACCAGGCACAGACATCAGGCAACTTTTGGACACCCTAAGCAATGTATTCTATAACAGAAACAATATGTACTAAATAAATATAAGGAAGTCTAGACAAAGCTGTCTATTCTTGCCACATCCAGATTGCCTGTAACTCTCTTAAAGTCAGCCTGTGAGTCATTCTTCTAGGGAAGAGTTCCCATTAATGCAACTGGTCCAGTCCAGAAACAGAAATAGAGCCTACAGTCTCAGATATATGCTATTATAGCCCCCAGTGATCTTTGGATACACATTCTGGGAGACACTCAAGAGTTTTATTGTACCCCGAATAGATTACACAGTTTGCCTTTTTAAAAATTTTTCCTTTCTATTTTTTTCTTGACTGGGAAAATAACTTTATTTTGTTTGTGGCAGTGGGTGAGGGTTCAGTCTCAGAACTTCTGGGACTGCTTCTTGGTGCCGGCAGCCTTAGTGACCTTGAGCGCATTGAAGTGCATCATCTTGCTCAGGGGCTGGCACGAGCCCACTGTGGCAATGTCATTGATCTGGACATCCTTGAAGCTGGGGGAAAGGTGCACAGATATGTTCTTGTGACGCTTCTCGAAGCAGTTCTACTTTCGGACGTAGTGGAGGCAGTCTTGGTGGATGACATTGGTCTGCTGCATCTTCATCTTGGTCACCACACCAGACAGGATCCACCCTTGGACGGAGACATTACCAGTAAAAGGGCACTTCTTGTCAATGTATTTGGATAGAAGGGATGGCCAGGTAGGTAGATTGAAGATGGCTAAATGGTTAGGTAGATAATAGGTACAATTATATAAAAATGAATTTAAAAATTAAATTTTACCTGAATTTATCTGAGAAAAGTAAATTTAACTAACGCTAAATTCCTCTTCCTCCCTGAAATTAAAACAGGAGTTCTTATCATTGTTAACCACTATAGAGATTATTTTCAAATGTCTCTTATTTCCTTTAAGTTTAAGATAAAAATGGTTATGAAAAATATTAAGTTTAGAGAGAGTCATTATTTTTAAAGTTAAATGTTTTAATTTTAGGTCTTACTGACCACCTGCTATGAAAGATGAGATGTGAGGAGGTTAGCACAATTATTTGACAATCTAGTAGTCCTCCTTCCACCTTTTCCTTTATCTCAACTCGTTTAATCCATCAAATTTATAACATTTTCAATCTCTTCTGAAGTTGGTTTTGCCTTGGTCTATTTAAAGATCCTTTCAAAAGAAGTTTTCTTCTGTTGTATTTATAAATATTTTTCAATTTTCCCTAATCTCCCAAACATCTAATTATATCTATCTATATTTAACTTTTCCATCTCTTTTATATACATATATTTTCTAAAATTATTTAAAATTTTCTATTTGTTTCATTTTGAGTAATTATCTCAGTTCTTTTCCTGCTGCTTCTTTTATGTTTTCAGGATTGTCCATAGTATTTATTTTTTCACTTAACATATAACTTTCATCTTTGCAGTATTTTAATTTTTCTTCAATTATTTTGCTAAACTCTATAAAGCCTCTTTTCAACTTACTTTATTGTCTTATGACATTGTCTTTCAATCCATGTATCCTGTTTGGTTTTTTTTTTTTTTTTCTTTTTTTAAGGGAGATCATTATTTACACCTTTTTTTTCTTTCAGTTTTATTTATTTATTTATTTTTTAGCAGGGCTGTGCAGTTTATGGGATCTCAGTTCCCTGACTAGGGATTGAACCCAGGCCACAGCAGTGAAAGCGCCGAATCCTAACCACTAGACCACCAGGGAACTCTCAACATCACTTCCTTAAAACAATGAAGACCTTTTGTTTTCAGAACTCTTGACCCGTTTCCTTGTGTGATTCTTCTTGTGTTCAACTTATCTTACTTCTCTGCTTTAAGCTTGTGTTTCTTTTCTTTGATTTTACATTCTATTTATAAGTATATTACTGCTATGTTAATAATTCTTATTGTGGTAAACAGAATGGTCGCCCATAAATGACCATCCCCTACTCTCTGAAACCTGTAAATGTGTTACATTACATGGTAAAAGGAACTTTGCAGATGTAAGGTTACTGACATTAAAATAGGGATGTTATTATGAATTATGCATGTGAACCCAATGTAACCATATAAGTCCTTAAAAACAGAGAACTTTCTTCAGCTGGAGTCAGAGAGATGCAGCAGAAGTCTGAGAGATTTGAAATGTGAGAGGATCTCCATCTGCTATTGCTACAGTGGGGCAGATGGAAAGCATGAGAAAGAATACAGGCAACTTCCAGAAGTAAAGACCAGCCCCAGGCTCACAGCTAGCAAGGAAACAAGGACGACAGTCCTACAACTGCAAGGAACTGAATTCAGCCAACAACCTAAATTAGCTTGGAAGTAGATTTGTCCAATTATATACATTACAGAATGTAGCTCTGCCAACATCTTGATTTCAACCTTGTGAGACCCTATTCAGAGAGCCTACCAAACACACCCAGAATTCTGACCTATAGAAATTATGAGATAATTTTTTTTGTTCTAGCAATACTTGGCTTCTAAGTTTATGGTCATTTATTATGACAGCGATGGAAAGCTAGTATACTTATATAGAGTTTTTCTGAAGAAGAGTACTGAGATGAACAGCTTACAGCTTCTAGCCATTTCTTTTTTCTTGAACTGTCATTACACATGCAATTTCATTTACCCTGGCAGATGTATCTCCCCTCCATTCTGTCATGTAAGTGTTTATGATAGCAAAGACTCTCCATCTTGCCATGGATCACTACCTTCCTATTTCCTCATTTTTAGCCAAAAGAGTAGGTTATAGACAGAAATAATATAAGGTTAACTTGTTTCCAACATTATCTTTATCTTCCTTTACTTTCTTCAAAGTTAAACTGGTTCTCTACAGGGATATTTGCTTTTTCTGAAATACCAGACCTCTAGACACTATCTTCTCTTAAGAGATCCTTGAGAAAGTCTTTCAAATTCAGAGAAATCTATAAACTGCAGGAATTCTAAGAAGGCTATAGCCTTCTACAGCAACCAAGACCAGACTTCACAGATGCTTTCCTAATTACAGCTTCTGGTTCTGGCATTTTCTTGTTTTATTGTGATATAGGTTTTCTTTTGTCTAATATTTTCTCTTTTTTCCTTCCCTTTTTAGGAGTAGTGATGAAAGGTAAAAGTACCTTCACTTTACAAACTTTAACCAGAGAACGTATGCATTTTCGTTTAGTGGTTCAATATGGGAAATGGAAAATGAGAAGCCCTGGTGCAAGAAGGAAGAATAAGGTGGAGAAAACAATATGAAAAATAGGAAGTACAAATCAAAAAGAATCAAATTTGAGTTTAATTTCTCTTATATTTTAGACTGAAATTTCCCCAAATTGAGAGATTTTCTTCCAGAGGTTAGCTCCAATAAAAATGATTATGACACACATACACAAATGTAAAAATAGTGAAAAATGCTATCAGAATCTGAGAAAAAGCATGAGCTAAACAATCTATTTGCTTGAAGAGAATAGAATTCTAATATTACTGCCAGACAATTTTTTTTAAGTTTTAATAAAATTGAATAAAACTTGATCACCTTCTAAGTATCAGGATACTATTTTCTGTTTTGAGGTATATCAAGGAACAAAACACAGTGTCTGCTCCATGAGGGTAATGGTTCAGGGCTGTGAGGGAGACAATAAACAGATAAACAAATGCATGTCAATTGATGATAAAGAAGAGAGGGAGAGATCCTATTTCATAGAATGTGTTCAGAGAAGCCCTATCTAACAAGGTTGCATTTAACAGACCTAAAGGAAGGAATAATACCAAGCAGGCAGAAGAACAAATGAAAGTCCTGAGATGATAGTGTCCTTCACGTGTTTAAGGACACAAGGAGTTCTATGTGGCTGAAGCATTGGGGAGTGACAGACAAACACATGTTGGAGATGAACCCAGAAAGGTAGTGAATAGCCCAATCATTAGATCCTTGTAGACAATTGTCAGGACTTTGTCTTTTACACTAGTGTGAGATGAGAAGCCATTGGAGGGTTTTAGGAAAAGGAATGTTGTGATTTGATTTCTGTTTTCAGGATCCTTTTGGCTCCTCTGTGGAGAGCAGATAGAAAGTGGGCAGAGGCAGAAGTAGGAAACTGATTGAAGATGGTCAGCCCAGGTAGGAGGAGATGGTGACTTGTATTTGGGTTGTCACAGTGGTAAATGGGGCAGATTCTGGATATATCTTCAAGGTAAAACCAACACGATTAGGGTTGTGGCATGTACGGAAAAGAAAGAAATCACAAATTATTCCAAGGTATTTGATGGCCATGTGGAGATGTCAAATCTTCCCATTCCCTAAAGGATGATGTGCATACTCTTTAGTATGACATTTAAGACTGCGCTGAATGTCACACTCCTAGGTCCTTTTCATCTTCATCACATATAAGAGCTTTATTATGTTCTGCAGAGTGCTTGATGAGAGGTGATCTGTAAAGGCTGAATGAATGAAGAATTAATTTAATAGCTATTGACTGTGCTAGAGAAATATTTTGTATACACACACATATATATAAATACATGTAATATTATATACTATACATTGAGAGATATTCTTATTATAGCAGTATGAAATTTTATAGCATTTGAGACAATTCATACACATACATCACACAAAAAAGAAAATGTTGTGTGATGTGGTATAATTCAAATCCTGCCCGAAGCATGCCACACAGAAATAATAATGACAATATTCAATCCAGTAATACAGAATCAATAGATGTCATTGAATTGCCATCTGAAGGAAATTTAGAATGCCATTTTGTTGACTATTAATTAAATTGACATGTCAAATTAAAACTAAAAATTTTTCTTTTGCTGGAAGAATTATTGATAATCCTCTTTTCTTGTAAAATACTGATTGAAGTTAAGATAATGGAGACATTAGCAAATAATCCCATCAGATATATTTTTAACAATGGGGTTTGACTTTTCTTAAAAAAAAATCTGATTGTATAAATTCCATAAGTAAAGCATTTGCAAATTGTCTTTTAACTCTTATTGATCACAACTTTGGCATTCAAAGTCTAATTATACTAAAAACTGCCCATGTCTCTTGTGTACTGGAAAATCATTATCTGAAATTAATCAGTTCTTCAAACATACCATTCCTAATTATCATGTGGTTATTGAGATAGTATGCAATTTAAAATATATATGAGATAGTATGCATTTCAAATACCTTATTTGTATAAATCACTGTATTAATATGAAGGTAAATGCATAATATATATTTTTATCTCTTGTACTGCAACTATAAAAGACAAGCCAAACACCACTCACTGTTTCTGACTAAACATTACATTTCAAGAATTAATAATAATTTTAAAAAGATAATAGCAGAGGGAGGGGCAAGATGGCGGAAGAGTAAGACGCGGAGATCACCTTCCTCCCCACAGATACATGAGAAATACATCTACACGTGGAACTGCTCCTACAGAACACCCACTGAACGCTGGCAGAAGACGTCAGACCTCCCAAAAGGCAAGAAAATCCCCACGTACTTGGGTAGGGCAAAAGAAAAAAGAAATAACAGAGACAAAAGAGTAGGGACGGGACCTGCACCAGTGGGAGGGAGCTGTGAAGGAGGAAAGGTTTCCACACACTAGGAAGCCCCTTCGTGGGCAGAGACTGCGGGTAGCAGAGGGGGGAAGCTTCGGAGCCACGGAGGAGAGCGCAGCCACATTGGTGCGGAGGGCAAAGCGGAGATTCCCGCACAGAGGAGCGGTGCCGACCAGCACTCACCAGCCCGAGAGGCTTGTCTGCTCAGCCGCCGGGGCGGGCGGGGGCTGGGAGCTGGGGCTCGGGCTTCGGTGCTAGCCGGGAGGGAGTCCGGGAAAAAGACTGCGGCTGCCAAAGAGGCAGGAGAATTTTTCTTGCCTCTTTGTTTCGCGGCACGCAAGGAGAGGGAATTCAGAGCGCCGCCTAAACGAGCTCCAGAGACGGGCGCGAGCCGCGGCTATCAGCGCGGATCCCACAGCAACAGGGACGCAGAGGGAAAAACGGAGAGATTCCCGCACAGAGGCTCGGCGCCGAGCAGCACTCACCAGCCGGAGAGGCTTGTCTGCTCACCCGCCGGGGCGGGCGGGGGCTGGGAGCTGAGGCGCGGGCTTCGGTCGGATCCCAGGGAGAGGACTGGGGTTGGCTGCGTGAACACAGCCTGAAGGGTCTAGCGCACCACAACTAGCCGGGAGGGTGCACGAGAAAAAGTCTGCAGCTGCCGAAGAGGCAGGAGACTTTTTCTTGCCTCTTTGTTTCGCGGCGTGCAAGGAGAGGGGATTCAGAGCGCCGCTTAAACGAACTCCAGAGACGGGCGCGAGCCGCGGCTATCAGCGCGGACCCCAGAGACGGGCATGAGATGCTAAGGCTGCTGCTGCCGCCACCAAACAGCCTGTGGGCGAGCACAGGTCATTCGCCACACCGCCCCTCCCGGGAGCCTGTGCAGCCCGCCACGGCCAGGCTCCCGTAATCCGGGGACAACTTCCCCGGGAGAGCGCACGGCACGCCTCAGGCTGCTGCAACGTCACGCCGGCTTCTGCCGCCGCAGGCTCGCCCCGCCTCCTCCGTACCGCTCCCTCCCCCCGGCCTGACTGAGCCAGAGCCCCCGAATCAGCTGCTCCTTTAACCCCGTTCTGTCTGGGCGGGGAACAGACGCCCTCAGGGGACCTACATGCAGAGGCGGGTCCAAATCCAAAGCTGAACCCCGGGAGCTGTACGAACAAAGAAGAGAAAGGGAAATCTCTCCCAGCAGCCTCAGAAGCAGCGGATTAAAGCTCCACAAACAACTTGATGTGCCTGCATCTGTTGAATACCTGAATAGACAACGAATCATCCCAAATTTAGGAGATGGACTTTGGGAGCAGGATATATTAACTTTTCCCCTTTTCCTTTTTTTTGTGAGTGTAGATGTGTATGCTTCTGGCTGAGATTTTGTCTGTATAGCTTTGCTCTCACCGTTAGTCCTAGGGTTAGGTCCGTCCGTTGTTTTTTTTTTTTTTTTGGCTTAAAAATTTTTTTTTTCCCTAATAAATGTTTTCTTAATAATTTTTTCCTTATTTTCTATTTTTAAAAAAATTTTTTAATAAGTTTTTTCATATTTTTTATTTTAAAAAATTAAAAAATTTTTTTTCTTAATAAATTTTTTCTAAATAATTTTTTTCTTATTTTTAGTATAAAAAATTAATAAATCTATTTTTAAAAATTAAAAAAAAATTTTTTTCTTAATAAATTTACGCTTAATAATTTTTTTTCATATTTTTTATTATAATTGCTTTATTTTATTTTATTTTATCCTCTTTTTTTCTTTCTTTCCATTTTTTCTCCCTTTTATTCTGAGCCGTGTGGATGAAAGGCTCTTGGTGCTCCAGCCAGGCATTAGGGCTGTGCCTCTGAGGTGGGAGAGCCAACTTCAGGACACTGGTCCACAAGAGACCTCCCAGCTCCACGTAATACCAAACGGCGAAAATCTCTCACAGATCTCCATCTCAACATCAAGACCCAGCTTCGCTCAACGACCAGCAAGCTACAGTGCTGGACACCCTATGCCAAACAACTAGCAAGAGAGGAACACAGCCCCATCCATTAACAGAGAGGCTGCCTAAAATCATAATAAGGCCACAGACACCCCAAAACACACCACCAGACGTGGACGAGCCCACCAGAAAGACAACATCCAGCCTCATCCACCAGAACACAGGCACTAGTTCCCTCCACCAGGAAACCTACACAACCCACTGAACCAACCTTAACCACTGGGGACAGATACCAAAAACAACGGGAACTACGAACCTGCAGCCTGTGAAAAGGAGACCCCAAACACAGTAAGATAAGCAAAATGAGAAGACAGAAAAACACACAGCAGATGAAGGAGCAGGGTCAAAACACACCAGACCTAACAAATGAAGAGGAAATAGGTAGTCTACCTGAAAAAGAATTCAGAATAATGATAGTAAGGATGATCCAAAGTCTTGGAAATAGAATAGACAAAATGCAAGAAACATTTAACAAGGATGTAGAAGAACTAAAGAGGAACCAAGAAACGATGACAAGCACAATAAATGAAATTAAAAATACTCTAGATGGGATCAATAGCAGAATAACTGAGGCAGAAGAACGGATAAGTGACCTGGAAGATAAAATGGTGGAAATAACTACTGCAGACCAGAATAAAGAAAAAAGAATGAAAAGAACTGAGGACAGTCTCAGAGACCTCTGGGACAACATTAAACGCACCAACATTCGAATTATAGGGGTCCCAGAAGAAGAAGAGAAAAAGAAAGGGACTGAGAAAATATTTGAAGAGATTATAGTTGAAAACTTCCCTAATATGGGAAAGGAAATAGTTAATCAAGTCCTGGAAGCACAGAGAGTCCCATACAGGATAAATCCAAGGAGAAACATACCAAGACACATATTAATCAAACTATCAAAAATTAAATATAAAGAAAACATATTAAAAGCAGCAAGGGAAAAACAACAGATAACACACAAGGGCATCCCCATAAGGTTAACAGCTGATCTTTCAGCAGAAACGCTGCAAGCCAGAAGGGAGTGGCAGGATATACTTAAAGTGATGAAGGAGAAAAACCTACAACCAAGATTACTCTACCCAGCAAGGATCTCATTCAGATTTGATGGAGAAATTAAAACCTTTACAGACAAGCAAAAGCTGAGAGAGTTCAGCACCACCAAACCAGCTTTACAACAAATGCTAAAGGAACTTCTCTAGGCAAGAAACACAAGAGAAGGAAAACACCTACAATAACAAACCCAAAACATTTAAGAAAATGGGAATAGGAACATACATATCGATAATTACCTTAAATGTAAATGGATTAAATGCTCCCACCAAAAGACACAGACTGGCTGAATGGATACAAAAACAAGACCCATATATATGCTGTCTACAAGAGACCCACTTCAGACCTAGAGACACATACAGACTGAAAGTGAGGGGATGGAAAAAGATATTCCATGCAAATGGAAATCAAAAGAAAGCTGGAGTAGCAATTCTCATATCAGACAAAATAGACTTTAAAATAAAGACAATTACAAGAGACAAAGACGGACACTATATAATGATCAAGGGATCGATCCAAGAGGAAGGTATAACAATTGTAAATATTTATGCACCCAACATAGGAGCACCTCAATACATAAGGCAAATACTAACAGCCATGAAAGGGGAAATCGACAGTAACACAATCATAGTAGGGGACTTTAACACCCCACTTTCACCAATGGACAGATCATCCAAAATGAAAATAAATAAGGAAACACAAGCTTTAAATGATACATTAAACAAGATGGACTTAATTGATATTTATAGGACATTCCACCCAAAAACAACAGAATACACATTTTTCTCAAGTGCTCATGGAACATTCTCCAGGATAGATCATATCTTGGGTCACAAGTCAAGCCTTGGTAAATTTAAAAAAATTGAAATCGTATCAAGTATCTTTTCCGACCACAACGCTATGAGACTAGATATCAATTACAGGAAAAGATCTGTAAAAAATACAAACACATGGAGGCTACACAATACACTACTTAATAACGAAGTGATCACTGAAGAAATCAAAGGGGAAATCAAAAAATACCTAGAAACAAATGACAATGGAGACACGACGATCCAAAACCTATGGGATGCAGCAAAAGCAGTTCTAAGAGGGAAGTTTATAGCAATACAAGCCTACATCAAGAAACAGGAAACATCTCGAATAAACAACCTAACCTTGCACCTAAAGCAATTAGAGAAAGAAGAACAAAAAAACCCCAAAGCTAGCAGAAGGAAAGAAATCATAAAAATCAGATCAGAAATAAATGAAAAAGAAATGAAGGAAACAATAGCAAAAATCAATGAAACTAAAAGCTGGTTCTTTGAGAAGATAAACAAAATTGATAAACCATTAGCCAGACTCATCAAGAGAAAAAAGGAGAAGACTCAAATTAATAGAATTAGAAATGAAAAAGGAGAAGTAACCACTGACACTGCAGAAATACAAACGATCATAAGAGATTACTACAAGCAACTCTATGCTAATAAAATGGACAACCTGGAAGAAATGGACAGATTCTTAGAAATGCACAACCTGCCGAGACTGAACCAGGAAGAAATAGAAAATATGAACAGACCAATCACAAGCACTGAAATTGAAACTGTGATTAAAAATCTTCCAACACACAAAAGCCCAGGACCAGATGGCTTCACAGGCGAATTCTATCAAACATTTAGAGAAGAGCTAACACCTATCCTTCTCAAACTCTTCCAAAATATTGCAGAGGGAGGAACACTCCCCAACTCATTCTACGAGGCCACCATCACCCTGATACCAAAACCAGGCAAAGATGTCACAAAGAAAGAAAACTACAGGCCAATATCACTGATGAACATAGATGCAAAAATCCTCAACAAAATACTAGCAAACAGAATCCAACAGCACATTAAAAGGATCATACACCATGATCAAGCGGGGTGTATTCCAGGAATGCAAGGATTCTTCAATATACGCAAATCAATCAACGTGATACATCATATTAACAAATTGAAGGAGAAAAACCATATGATCATCTCAATAGATGCAGAGAAAGCTTTCGACAAAATTCAACACCCATTTATGATAAAAGTCCTGCAGAAAGTAGGCATAGAGGGAACTTTCCTCAACATAATAAAGGCCGTATATGACAAACCCACAGCCAACATTGTCCTCAATGGTGAAAAACTGAAACCATTTCCACTAAGATCAGGAACAAGACAAGGTTGCCCACTCTCACCACTATTATTCAACATAGTTTTGGAAGTGTTAGCCACAGCAATCAGAGACGAAAAAGAAATAAAAGGAATCCAAATCGGAAAAGAAGAAGTAAAGCTGTCACTGTTTGCAGATGACATGATACTATACATAGAGAATCCAAAAGATGCTACCAGAAAACTACTAGAGCTAATCAATGAATTTGGTAAAGTAGCAGGATACAAAATTAATGCACAGAAATCTCTTGCATTCCTGTATACTAATGATGAAAAATCTGAAAGTGAAATTAAGAAAACACTCCCGTTTACCATTGCAACAAAAAGAATAAAATACCTAGGAATAAACCTACCTAAGGAGACAAAAGACCTGTATGCAGAAAATTATAGGACACTGATGAAAGAAATTAAAGATGATACAAATAGATGGAGAGATATACCATGTTCTTGGATTGGAAGAATAAACATTGTGAAAATGACTCTGCTACCCAAAGCAATCTACAGATTCAATGCAATCCCTATCAAACTACCACTGGCATTTTTCACAGAACTAGAACAAAAAATTTCACAATTTGTATGGAAACACAAAAGACCCCGAATAGCCAAAGCAATCTTGAGAACGAAAAATGGAGCTGGAGGAATCAGGCTCCCTGACTTCAGACTATATTACAAAGCTACAGTAATCAAGACAGTTTGGTACTGGCACAAAAACAGAAATATAGATCAATGGAACAGGATAGAAAGGCCAGAGATAAGCCCACGCACATATGGTCACCTTATCTTTGATAAAGGAGGCAAGCATATACAGTGGAGAAAAGACAGCCTCTTCAATAAGTGGTGCTGGGAAAATTGGACAGGTACATGTAAAAGTATGAAATTAGAACACTCCCTAACACCATACACAAAAATAAACTCAAAATGGATTAAAGACCTAAGTGTAAAGCCAGACACTATCAAACTCTTAGAGGAAAACATAGGCAGAACACTCTATGACATAAGTCACAGCAAGATCCTTTTTGACCCAGGTCCTAGAGAAATGGAAATAAAAACACAAATAAACAAATGGGACCTAATGAAACTTAAAAGCTTTTGCACAGCAAAGGAAACCATAAACAAGACCAAAAGACAACCCTCAGAATGGGAGAAAATATTTGCAAATGAAGCAACGGACAAAGGATTAATCTCCAAGATTTACAAGCAGCTCATGCAGCTCAATAACAAAAAAACAAACAACCCAATCCAAAAATGGGCAGAAGACCTAAATAGACATTTCTCCAAAGAAGAGATACAGATTGCCAACAGACACATGAAAGAATGCTCAACATCATTAATCATTAGAGAAATGCAAATCAAAACTACAATGAGGTATCATCTCACACCGGTCAGAATGGCCATCATCAAAAAATCTAGAAACAATAAATGCTGGAGAGGGTGAGGAGAAAAGGGAACACTCTTGCACTGTTGGTGGGAATGTAAATTGATACAGCCACTATGGAGAACAGTATGGAGGTTCCTTAAAAAACTAAAAATAGAACTACCATATGACCCAGCAATCCCACTACTGGGCATATACCCTGAGAAAACCATAATTCAGAAAGAGTCATGTACCAAAATATTCATTGCAGCTCTGTTTACAATAGCCAGGACATGGAAGCAACCTAGGTGTCCATCATCGGATGAATGGATAAAGAAGATGTGGCACATATATACAATGGAATATTACTCAGCCATAAAAAGAAATGAAATGGAGGTGTTTGTAATGAGGTGGATGGAGTTAGAGTCTGTCATACAGAGTGAAGTAAGTCAGAAAGAGAAAAACAAATACAGTATGCTAACACATATATATGGAATCTAAGGGGGGAAAAAAAAAAAAAAGAGGTCATGAAGAACCTAGTGGCAAGATGGGAATAAAGACACAGACCTACTAGAGAATGGACTTGAGGATATGGGGAGGGGGAGGGGTGAGATGTGACAGGGTGAGAGAGTGTCATGGACATATATACACTACCAAATGTAAAATAGATAACTAGTGGGAAGCAGCCGCATAGCACAGGGAGATCAGCTCGGTGCTTTGTGACCACCTAGAGGGGTGGGATAGGGAGGGTGGGAGGGAGGGAGATGCAAGAGGGAAGAGATATGGCAACATATGTATATGTGTAACTGATTCACTTTGTTGTAAAGCAGAAGCTAGCACACCATTGTAAAGCAATTATACTTCAATAAAGATGTTAAAAAAAAAAAAAAAAAGATAATAGCAGCTAACATTCTTGAGTATTTAGTATGTGCCAGTAACTATTTTAAAGATTCCATTTTTTTTAACAATACTTATGTAGCACTTACTAGGTTCAAGCTCTATTGCAAACCCTTTGCAATTATTACCTCACTTAATCCTTACAATCTTATGAAACGGAACTATTATCATAACCTCTATAGAAATGAAGGAAAATAAGTACAAGAGACCAGAACTGTCTGTAATCCCACTGTACATCAATATATATTACATCAGTATTGTAATGTGGTAGCAGAATTCTAAGGTGAACCCCGAGATTCCTGCCCTTAACTATGGGCAGGACTTGTGAATGTGGTGGGATTTCCCTGCCATGATTGGGTTATGTTATAATGGCAAAGGTGAAGGAATTTCAGGGATGTAATTAAGGTCTCTAATCCAGTTGCCTTTAAGTTAGTCAAAAAGGAGATTTTCCTGAGTGAGCCTGACCTAATCACGTGAGCTCTTTAAAACAGAGTTCAACCCTTGCCTGAGTGAAGATTTCAAGTAACTGAGATGCTCACCTCTTGGCCTTGAACAAGCAAACTGCTGTGTTGTAGAGAAGAACACGTGGCAAGAAAATGTGGGTGGTCTCTAGGGGCCAATGGCCCTTGTCCTACAGTTGCTAAGAACTGTATTCTACCAACAACGGTAACTTGGAAGAGGACCCCCAAGCCTCAAATGAGAACTGCAGCCTTGGTTAAACACCTTGATTTCAGCCCAATTAGACCCTGAACGGAGAAGTTAGCCAAACCATCTGTGGTCTCTGCACCCATGGAAACTGGGATAATAAATGTATGTTGTTTTGAGCCACAAATTTATTATTCATCAAAGGAAAACTAATATATGTAGTGAACCCAGGTCTTGGATTTGCCTAGTTATTAACTTATCATCCTTATATGCATACTGGTTGGTTTCTTCCACACAACATTTTTACCAGTGGCAGTGAAGTGTAGGTTTGCCTAAATATCTCAATGACAGAACTGGCTTCACCAAGATACTGCTCTAAAATACATTTATACTATTTAGATCATTCAAGAAACTAAATGAATCCAGCAGCGTTCCTTAACTTTTACGACTTTAAAAAGAATACAACATACTAAATTGAGAATAGCTAAATATAGAGAATGGAATAGACTACGTAGAGTTTATAGATCACTTAAGCCAAATTCCAAATATAATAAACTACAAATAATATGCAGCAGGTCTCTTTTTTCCACAACACCATCTTGCCTCACAGGGAAGTTGATGAGTCTGCTCAGTCTCTCAAACAAGGTCTTTTTTTTTGTTTTTGGCTGCGTTGGGTCTTCGTTGCTGTGCACAGGCTTTCTCTGGTTGCGGCGAGCAGGGTCTACTCTTCGTTGCGGTGTGTGAGTTTCTCACTGTGGTGGCTTCTCTTGTTGTGGAGCACAGGCTCTAGGCACACGGGCTTCAGTAGTTGCAGCACGCGGGCTCAGTAGTTGTGACTCGCAGGCCCTAGAGCGCAGGGTCAGTAGTTGTGGCGCACAGGCTTTGTTGCTTCATGGCTTGTGGGATCTTCCCGGACCAGGGCTTGAACCCGTGTCCCCTGCACTGGCAGGCAGATTCTTAACCACAGTGCCACCAGGGAAGTCCCTCATACAAGGTCTTTCCAGCTCCTTTTTACCATTTATTATTCGTTTTTATTAATTTTATTCTGTGCCCTACATTATTCTTATTCTATAATATCTGGTGATACCAGAGTTTTTAAACACTAAGCACACAATTATGTTTTTATTTTTTATTTATTTTTTAATCTCTCTGTCTACACTAGCACAAAATCCACACTGAGTACAAGAGTCTTTGACAACATTTCTCTAGTTCCATGTTTATTCCAACTACCTATGTGCAGGCCCATGTATCCTGAAGCACAAGAACTTTGTTCTCCTCTACTGTTTTCTCTCAGAAATGTTAGAGCAAAATGCCAAAGAATGTGTTGACTTGTTCCACTGCTTTTCATTCTGCTTTGTTTCACCTTTCATTTTGCTGTATACGCAGGAGGGACTTTTGTTTAGTACCTGAAACATTTTTATGCATTTTCATATATTTGCAATATATTAAGGATTTAACCTCATTCCTACTTGCAGTCATCAAAAGTTTTACCATTAATGTTATCCACCAATCCTATTTCTTCCCAAATGGACCTCTTGGCTAAACCTAGAAAGGAAAAGTTTCTGTACTAGTGTGGGACCTTTGAATCCATCTAGTAATTAGCTATGCTTTGACTGGCATAGCTCTGCTACTATTATCTTCAAATATCGTTTAAATAAATATTTTATTATTATCAGGTGGTATATATGTATGTCTGCTTTGCCCAAACAGATTGCTGGGTGTTTAACAGTTCATCAGTGAGAATTCCTTTTCTTTGAAACAAGGTGAAGATGTGTATCCATTTCTCTCTTCTCCCCTCCATATTTACACATTTCATAATAATTACTGCTACACCAGACAGACATTTAAAGTTTAATACCTAATTGCATGTACTGATGGTTGATTCATGTTTATGTCTAGGATTCTGTGTAAGGACACTCCTTACTTTTCTTTGTCCCTGATTCTTCACATGAGAATTTAAAGAGCTTTCTTCCCCTATTTTGACCTCTAACCCAGTGAGACTATAAAGATAAGAGCTATGTTTTCCTCCAAGATCTCTGAAGAGAAAAACACTCCACGGGGTCCTTTATGATACCCTGCAGCATCTTTCAGTTGTTATAGGCAGGGATTAGGCTGAGTACAAAGCAAGGCTGAATCAAGAGTTCCTTGGCAGCCTGGGTCTTTTTTAAGACAGGAAGGGGAAGATGCTAGAAAGACGGTCTATTCTCATCTAAGACTTCTGCTTCTATCCTGAGAATACCATAATAGTAGTGCTAAAAGCCAAGAAATCCCAGAAATCAAAGGTGATAAAAATGTCTGTTCTATTAAGTGAATGTGACAAAATTCTGAGCACGCTGAGATTATTTTCTGTGCTCAACTTTATGTGGTTAATTATTAAAGAGTCTGTGTTAATGAAATAGAAAACTCATTAATCCCATTAGGTATAAAAATGGGAAATTTCGTACTTTAGGAATGTGTTTCCTGAACATAGTTTACCTCCCTTACAAAGATAATACAGTGATTTATACTATCAACACACATCAAATGCCTATATCCATTCACTGTCACCCTTTAATATAAACAAAGTCATAATAGCATAGTAAGTATTACACAAAAATTTATAAAATATTATGATAGGCCTATTAATGACTTCACCACGACTTAAAAGAAAGCTGAACTCCTTGCATTATTAAATAAAACACACTATATTGCCAGTTTGAAGTCTTTATAGTTAATTGAATAGAAACATTTAAGGATTTAACATAATTAAAGGAATACTTAATAATCGACTCTGACCATCATCATAGCTCACACTGTTTACTACATCTGAATTCTGACTAACCATTTTATACTCATTTCCTAATGTCATCTTTACAAAGATCATACGACAATGACTATCATCGATACCATTTTACATATGAAGAAACTGAGGCTGGGAAATTAGTAGATTAACCAAGGCCACACACTTCAAAATTAGGGGTGGGGCAAGGTCTGAACTCCTGAGTCCCCACGTGCTTACCCACCATATTGCAGTCATAAGGATAGATTTTTATGTAAGCAAGAGAATTATAAACATTTGTATTTTACATGGAATCCAAAGAAAATTATTCCTTAATTTAATATTTGAATTGAATTTTTAATATTTTATAACCATTTGCAATAAAAGCATATTGCAATTTATATTGTCTGCAAAGATAATTAAGAATAAAGCTCTAAATTAAAACTTACATTATAAGTCTAGGTGCTAGATCACCTAATTAAAAGACGCCAAGGGCCCATATAAAAACACAATAATTATCTAAAATATCAGTCAAATAGGAAATATTGGGGAATTTTTTTGGAAGGAGGCAGTTGCATCTATTATTTATGAGTTTTATGTTTGCAGAATAGAACCACTATCTAAATAATATTCATATTTATTTTGTCAAATGAATTACTATAATTAAATTTGTCATCTTTGACCATATTTTTCTGACTTTATTTTGTTGAATTGCCATAGTGGGAAACAAATTGTAACAGTTAACATATGATGGTCCATTTTGCATATTTTTCTTATATAGTAATGAAAATGAAATTGAGAAGTCTGCTATACTCACTGTCATACTTTTAAATGGTACAGCAATAACCTCAATATGTAGGTCCCTTCCCAGAATTGTGGTTTTGGATACAGAGAATAGTGAGAAGAAAACACTTCCATGGCTAACACGAAAAAAAGAAAGTATTTTAACAGATTTAAGTTTCTGGTAATTTTCATGATCATTGTTACATGTTTAATCCCAGAAATGTTCAATTCTCATTTAAATATCATTCCCCATCAATCACTAGTGCTTTCCTTCCTGGGTCATTGAAAACATAATAATTCATCGTGTCATTTGAAGGTGTGCTGTCCTACTTTCCCTAGTTAATTTCAAGAGAAGGATCAGATGTTCCATTGCTTTTTGTAATTGATTTGATGATGGATCTTTACTAGAGCCCCATGACATGATCTGAGGGCATTACAGGCAGCAAAGGCTCAAGGTCATTACTGAAATGAAAATTCCACAAGTCAATTAGTTCTCTTAACACAATTTTCTGTTTCTGTTGATTGTTGACTGTTCTAAGTCAATCAAGACAGAACTGGATAATTTAGAATTTCAAATATGGAAAATATTATTTTAAAAAATCACTTCAGAGCTAGATACCTTATCTTTATAGTCCATACATAATATATGCTATTTTAGCCCATATTTCAGATTCTGTTGATTTCCTTACCCACTTTCAAAGAAAGTAGACAAACACTTGGAATAATATTTCTTATATTTTATAATAATCTTCACTCTTTTCATTTTAAATAGTCCTAATATAGTAAGGTTCCTATATTTTGAACATATTTTCCTGCATGAATTAATTTCACTCCATAACCTTAAAAACAATATTAGAGAAAACTAATGAAATAATCAGATATTTTATCAGCCACAAACAAAATCAGTCTACATACTTAAAAAAAACTGTAAGAAGTTACTAGCAATGATAAATTTAAATGCTATTTGTCTTGTTGGTTTAGTAAAAAGGACTGACATGTAGAGAAATTAGCAAATGCATTTATTTATTCTGGAAATGATAGAAATAGAGAGGATTCCAGGGATAAATTGGTCTAGTTCTTGATTTTCAAACAGATAATCCAAAGCATATATAGAAGATAGATAGATAGATAGATAGATAGATAGATAGATAGATAGATAGATAGATAGATGATAGACAGATACACTCAATAAAATAAATTTGGATTACTTTTTATAGCTCTTCTCTCCAGTATTGACCCTGTCATGGATGATCTTTCTTATATTCATCCAAAACTTCTCTGTCAATTTTTTAAAAAATAAAACATGCAGAATAATGGCATACTTTTGATAAACCCTCTTTATTTGCTGAAGATAAACCAATTTTTATTCTTCTATCTTACAGACAGAACCACCTTAATTACCTTCTCCTGTCTTCATGAGATACATTTTCCATCTCTTAAGTATCATTTTTATGCCTTTGCTTGTAATCTTTCCTAATTTTCCTGGTGTTCTTTTGAAAGACAAACATCTAACCATCACTGCTCCTTCTTCATTTGTGGTTACTGCTTTCTGTTTAAGACCTTCTTGACAAAAATGCTATACAAGTTTATGGAACCAGTGTTCTTGGTATTATGTCTTTCACAATAATGATAATAATATCATCAACTATTTTATACCATTTTAATCTTCAATTTTTAACCTCATCATAATTTTCATTATTTCATAATTATGACAGCCTTAGAAGATATTGTGGGCAAACTATTAATCTGTTTTACACCTGAAGAAATGGATGTTAAGTGAAGTTTAAGCATATCAAAGCTAATGATACATA
This sequence comes from Eubalaena glacialis, assembly GCF_028564815.1. Taxonomy (NCBI): domain Eukaryota; kingdom Metazoa; phylum Chordata; class Mammalia; order Artiodactyla; family Balaenidae; genus Eubalaena; species Eubalaena glacialis. Next base: position 20,420,288 of record NC_083732.1, on the reverse strand, counting down.
TCTGACTATAATTATAGTTTTTGGAATTTTTCCTTAGAAGGTTTTGTTAAATTGATCATATATCTGCATATTAAAGTAAATACATAACTGAGACGATGACCCTTTCAATCACTGGAATATTTCAAATTTATGTGCACTCTGAGTCCTTAATTCTCAGAATCAGAAATGTTAACGTTTAGTGTAAGCTTATATATTCATGTCGCTGTTACCAGCAATAGTTATCCTCTATTGTCTGCTTCTGTAAATTCTTATACTATTAGTATCTATTTGCTTTATTTCACTATATATCTGTAAACATAGAATCCAGGTCTTTTTTGCTCTTTCTTCACATAAATATGTATATATACACAGAACTTACATAACATATATGTATATATGAACAAATGCATGTATAAACACGTACTGTTATACAAAAATATATAAGCATGTACATATACACTTATATGTGTATCCAGGTAAAGACACAGAACCCTGTCTGAGGTTTCCACTAGGAGAAGAGATGAAAATTTTAGTGTTCGCTAAGACTTTAAATGATTTTAGTGGAGTTTAATTTGTACCTGGCTTAATAAAACCCAATACTTTACAAATATTAGTTCATTTTTTCCACAATCGCTCTATGAGATAGACAGTCTTATCCACACTTTGGATATCAGAAAACTGAGGCTCTCAGACAAAAAGCAAAATCATTCCAGAAATCATGACCACTAGTACAGAAACTCAATTGATTCCAAAGGTAACTAGCTCTAAGACAAACTGTCTTAACTAATAGCTGCTTTGTTTGTTATTCATATGTCCATATGTACCTGATTATTTTTCCAGAATGAAACACATTGATCATTTTTGTGTGAAAAGACTACTGTACACTAATTTGTAGTTACAAAACTCCAAGAATTTTCATCTGTAATAATGGTTTTGCAAACAACCATATGTTTTAGTTTCCAGACACTTCCTCAAGGATAAGAATTAGTTATTTTAATATATAAAAGGCAAGGTCAAGATACATTAGTGACTGGAATAGTTTTTATTGCACTAACAAGGTCAGATAATATTTTCAATGGCACTGTCTTTCTTATGAATAAATATTTCTCAAGGTTTTAGCACCACACAGGATAGATTTTTAATAAAACGTTGATCTTTGGCTGATACTTTTAATAGCAGATTTCAAATCCTCTCTTTTCTCTCTATTTTTCCACATCTGTAGCCTTAATTCAAGACCTCTCTCATTTTGATTCCTTATTTCGGAAATCCTTGATTCTAATACATTTGTACACCAAGCCACTTCCAGTGCCTCTACTGGCAGGAGTTAGAAGTGATTTTGACAATATACGTTTACCCTTTTCCTCATGTCATGCTTCAGGTTGGAAATGCCCTCCTTGTCCAGTTGAACAAATAACTTTGATAGCACCAATCAATGACTGCCACTCTCCCCCATGCCACACAGTGTTTCTTGTGGTATCACATTAAATGTCTGAGAGGCTCTTCTTTCCAATATTTCACATACTTCTTTATTCTCGTGTAATATTCACCTCCATACTCTTCTTTGATTGTAAGACTTTATGTCTGGCATGCTCTCTTTTCTGGTGCTAGTTCTACTTCTTGTCTACAGTGCAGTAGTTCAATCTTTCCCCTTTGATTTCTGTAAATACTATATAGATTATATAAGCATTATATATAATAATATTAATACATGTATAATGCAGGTATGTATTATATATAATAAATATAAAACTGTATATATAACACATATGTATGCGTATTACATATACTTATATACCTAAAACAAATATATTTTAAATCAATAGGAGAACAAAGCATATGTGTTTCCCATAACATTTTTCTTAGATTTTAAACTTCATGGATAGGATAAAGTAGTGTTTACAACTAAAATGGTTGAACCACAAAATCTCAGTTGTTTAATAAAATAGACTTTTTTTTTCTTCCTAATATAAGAGAGAGTTCAATGCTGGCCTTGCCAAAGAGGTGGCAATCACCTAAAACTCTTTTTTATCTGGTGTTTCTACCTGTAACAAGTTACTTCAAAAGTCATCAGTGTTCTCCATTCCAGTTTACCAGAATGGCCAAAGAGTCTAGAAGATCCAGTATGAGAAATTGTTCTAAAGAAGCATGGAAGTGACACCCATCACTTCTGCTTGTAGAAATCAGTCACACTGACAACTAATCACAAGAGAGCCTGAAAAATGTATTTTATTTATGTAGTTTAATTTCTTCTCCAGAAAGAGAGAGACAGAATTGGTAAATAGCTAGTCAGTTCCTGCCAGAGAAAGTCTAGTGACTTAACTTGCTCGGTATAGAACCTATAACTCTTTAACTGCTAGATAGAAAAATCTTCAGAATAAGAGAACAGGAGAAGTTCCCTGAAGTTCTGAATAAGGTGTTAGAAGTTTACTGAGAAGATAGGAAATACAAAACACAGTGAAACATCCTAGGGCAACTTCATATTGTAGCTTGATAAATGCCATTCGAGTCCTTTTATGGGAACCCCCTTCCATTTTCAATTTAACCTCAGTTGTGTCAGTTGTGAATTGCCATAATAATGAATTACCAGTCTGAAAGCAGAGGACTGGACCAAATGATCCCTGTGTACCTTTCTAATCTTAAAGCCTACCCTTAAATAGAATAAAGATTAAATCTATAAGGCAAAAGAAATCTACCTCCATATTTCAGGAGAGTGTACTTTGGAAAAAATTGTTCCTCAAGTTCTTTTTTCCCTCTAACATGAATGCCAGTTATTGAGATTTTTTTTTCTACTAAGAAAGTAAAAAATATTTTCAATCCTATCTAAAGGTTTCCATAAATATACAATATATTTATTGTAAAAATACTGTGTTTAAAACATTGCCTCTAGACTTAAGTGAGGAGAGGAAAATATATTGCCACAGCAAATACAGAATGGGTGTTTTCAGTTTTAATAGTGATTAAAAAGCAGACATGAATTCCAGGTGCCAAATGTGTAGTGGTACACTGGCTTGGGCTAGGATGACTCAATGAGAGGAGGAGAAAGAGAAGAAAGTGTGGAAACTAGCACATAAAGAAGTTCTGTTACATAACAAATGCTTTACATTGTACATTTTACAGACACAGAAACAGGTTTGAAGCCGTCAAAAAATTTGTTCAAGGACACAGAACTAGAAAGTAGTTCACCCTGAATTTGAAATGATGTCTGATTCCTAAGCCCATATTTTTTCTATTTAACAGAATGTGAGGATATTAGCATCTTACTTACCATCCTGTCTTTTAGTAAAATATTTCTGTTCTTTGTATTATAACCTATATATTTTGTAGGCATGCTCTTTATCCCCTTCTGGTATCATACTTTTTGCATCCCAAATGTCTAGCAGAGTATTATGTAGAGATTATGACCGCAAATTCTTTTTTTTTAAGATTAATTACATGATCTGTCATGGAAAAAGACAAAAGAACTAAATTGCCATTCATATAATTTCTTATTAGAGATACGTCACTTTGCTCCTAACCCATAATAACCTTTATTTGGAGTTCCTCTTGTATGTACAGATCAAACTGAACAAGCTAAACACAATAAATGCATAAATCAGAGCATAAGAACTTATCAGACTAAATCTTAGAAATATATTCTCTTCAATAGAGGCAATAATGTCTAGTTTTAAAACATCAGTCAGCATTGGGACCTTTGTTAGCTCTTACGGTAACGCAATTCCAGGCATTTTAACATTTTAAAATATGCTGTAATGGCATTTTTCCAACTTAAATGTATTGTTTTTAAATAGAAGCCATTTCCCTCCATTATCAATATACATTATAAACTGTTGAGCACAAACTAAAATATTGCATTTGTAATTTTAAGTGAAACTATCTTTGCATAATTATTTGGTTGGCCATACAACGTGTGGAATACAAGTCTTTCCAAATCACATAAATATTCATGATCTGTTTATTCTACTTAAAATGTAATCTGAATGCATGTTGCTGTTCTTTGTATTGAGTTCTTTAAAAATATGTGTGTTTTGATATATGTATTTGAATTTTAAAAAGACAAAAAGAAAATCGTATTCTAAAATAAGTAACTATTCTGAATATTGGGTTTCTTTTGTATATTCTGTACAGAAAACTTTAATGGCCAGACCTGACAGTATTATTACATCTCATGATATATTCCGTATTGAAAACATTTTCCAAGCTTCTACTATACAAATTTTAATGGGACTATCTAAAAGAGTAAGAGTTTAGAGAATGCGAAAGTAAATTATGAGGGGCTACGTAAATATAATTAAAATCAAGCTCCAAGATACAAACTAATAAACATTCTTAAATTTGGAAGTAATATTAGAAGTCATCTGGTCCTACCATCTGTCCAGCGCATCAATTCTCCCAATGGCATGGGGCCAGTAATCCCAGATCCCAGCTCCAGTGATGGGATGAGAAACAGTAATCCCAGACTTAAGCAATTTCTAGCTACTGGAAAAACACTGGTTTATGAGGATTGTTGTTTTTTTTTGTTCGTTGTTTTTTTCTTTTTGGTTTTGTTTTTTGTTTTTTATGCTCTAAGTTTCAGAACATTACTCCTTCAATTGAACCAACCTCTTATTTTCATTTATAGGTTAGAAGTACTTGGTCTTTAGCCCCACCAAAAATACTGAAGATTTCTTTTGCATAATAAAGCCTCCAATGTGATGTAGTCTCATCATCTATATTTTTTCTTTAAGTCTTTTAAAAAATCTATTTCTATATGAATGTGAAATATTGATAGCTGTCAAATTCTTATTATTATATAAACTCCTTTTGAGGAAAACAATTTCATCAATGTCCACACATTACCAGCAGTTCTCAGATAGAACACTCTATTTCAACTAAGAGTCCTAAAAGCAAGTAAGAAATATTAATTTCCCTTTTTTTAGACCATGCACTGCTGTTATGCCTGCTTAAGCTCATTCAGTTTTTTGTCAGCTATATTATACAAACAAATACTGGAGCTTCTCGTCAAGTAAATTTCATCAGACATTTTTAGTTCTTGGTCATTTAAGCAGATCTGCTCATCTTGGCTAGGCTTTCTTACATATGTTACAGACAGCTGTGTTTAGGCTGGTCTAGGCTGTCCTCAACTGAATCAGTTAAACTCTGTTCCATGCGATCTCTCATCCTCCAGTTGTTTATCTCAGACTTGCTCTCACAACTGGAGCAAAGATCATAGGAAGAAAACAGGATACTTCAAAATGACAAAACATTTCATCTGCCTCGTTCTATTGATTAAATTGGGTCACAATTGCAGATCAGACTCAGAGCGGAAAATAAACTCTTAATGGAAGGCTAGTCAGTCAGTGCAAAGGGTGTGAAAATAGGAAGGAGATTAATTGGGGCAATTTTTACAGTCAATCTACAGCACCCATTATGTTAGGGTTTTTTTGCTGTGTAACAAATTGCTGTAAATTGAGTGGCTTAAAACATCATCCATTTATTATCTCAGTTTCTGTTGGTCAGAAGGCTGGGCACATCTTAACTAGGTTCTCTGTTCAGAGTCTCACACATCTAAAATCAAGGTGTTGGATGGGATGCATTCTCAACTGAAGAATTGATTAGGGAAGGATGTGCATACAAACTCTTTTGGATTGTAGACATAATTCATTTTCTTGTGACCATATAATTTATAGAAGCTTGTTTTTTCAAGGATATCAGATGAGAGAGTCTCTGATACTTTGAATCTTTGACTTCAGGGATGTTCTAGTGGGTTTTTAAAGGGCTCACCTGATTAGACCAGGAACACCCAGAATAATCTCCTTTTTAATTAATTAAAAATCAACTGATTAGGGACTGTAATTTCATCTGCAGAATCCCTCACTTTTGCTGTATAATGCTACACAATCATGGGAGTGATATCGCAACACTTTTGTTGCATTCCATAAAAGTGGGTCATAGATCCTGCCCATCCTCAAGAGGAAGGAATTATATAGGGTATGTGTCATTTGATGTCCTCTTAAAATTGTGCCTACCACACCACAGAGAATTATATATAGTTCTACTAATGAGTCATACTGTCTCATGCTTTACTCTACTTCTTCTGCTTCAAATATTTAGAAAATAACTTGTTCTCTAGCTGATCTGGAAAATACATATTTGACTTTAAAGCACGTGAGAAGTAGTTCAGGAATCTCATTGGATGGTTCTTTCAGTAGGCTGGAACGAAATTCTTCTGAGCTTGGAGTTGTGAATACTTTAGAATAACAAATTCTCTCTTATACTTCTGACATATCTAGAGCTTCAAGTTCTTTCCATTAATATTTGTTTACCTTTTAAAAATCTCTGGAACATTCTCTTCGGCAGAGTAGACAGAAAAAAAATTTGTGAGTTCAAAATTTCTACTTTTTTTTTTCTTTTTCTCCAGCTCAATATTGAGATATAATTGACATATAACTACTGTTTATTTGTGTGTGTGTGTGTGTGTGTGTGTGTGTGTGTGTGTGTGTGTGTGTTTGTAATCCAGGAAGATTATTCTGTTGCTCCCAAACTTGTGTCTGTGTCTTCCTTGTGTGTCTTCATTCTCTAAATTACCAGTGAATTCCTTTTTGTTGTTCTTTATTGGTGGTCTTCTGGTATTTTTTAAAAATCATATGCCTCTTTAATGTTTGTCTTTAATTTCATGCCCACTAGTCTATGTTGTGAACACACATTCAAAAATCTAAGCTGAAGATAAAAATCTGCTGAGAAGAAGCACTTGTTATTTTAGCTATTCTCTAATCAAATCGAACTTTTCTTTTCAAGATCATTTAAAACTCTAAATGTGAGGACCTACTAAATTGTTGATATATTTTCTTGCCTAAAATACCAGTTATGGGACAGTATTGATATATTTTCTTGCCAAAAAATACCAGTCATGGGACAGTATCTATCTTTCCTTGACATTCTTAAAAATTATCCTATGATACTATAGAGTACTCCTTTAACTCTTAGCAGTAATGTTTGTCTGGCTATAAAGTCTGAAATGGTATTTATTTTTCCATGTTATCAATCACTCCTATTTCATAGACCAGTTACTTCTAACATTAGATGCATAATAGCAATTCTCATAATTGAGCTCTTTACATTTCAAAATTTTACAAAAAGTAGAAACTGTTCTTTTACATTAATGAAATATTCAGCAGACAGACCAATTGTTGAAGCTCCTATCTCTGCTATATCTTACCTCTGTATCACTTTTGCAATTTGGATTAAACAAATGTCCTTTATTTTGCCCACCTGGCCAGGAAATCTATAGCTTAAATGCACTTAGTAGTCAAATGAATAGCTAAGAGAAAGGTAGCAAAAGTTAAAAATTCAGATTACTAGCTATTTACATTATTTGTGATTCAAGTTAAAAATGCAAATCAGTAATCACAGATCAAATGAATTTCCTACATGGTATATCTAATCAGTAACAAGTTGCCAGTAACTACATATTTCTATGGGATTTGATCCAGTCTTCTTCCTTGAATCCAATCAGAACTTATAAGGTATTAGGATGATTTGTATTGTTAAGTATATTGGTTTATTTTTTTACTTATTTATTTAGTTCTAATTTATATTCTAGCCTCCAACACAAGTTGTAGACATGTTAAATTTTTTTTATTTATTTATTCCTTCATGCATGCATGTATTATTCTACAAATATAGACTGCTGTCATATGCTATGCCATATTTGAGGTTACCAGGGTTATAAAAATAAATGAATCATAACAATAAAAAAATCCTTGCCCACTTGGAACTTCCATGGTGAAGGGGATAAACAGAAAATAAGCAAAATAGATACATAAATTATGTATTAAGATAGACATTGATAAGCATTATAAAAAATAAAATAGAAAAGAGAGTTGGGTAGGACCACATTGTTGGGGAATGTTTGCAAGTTTTAGTAAGAAAAGTCTCTGTATTAGTTTACCTATGGTAGTATAAAATATTACCGCAAGCTCGGTAGTATAAGACAACAAAAATTTTACCTCACAGTTTCCATGGGTCAGCACGTTTTAGTAGAGTCCTCTGCTCAGGATTTCACAGGCTGAAATCAAGGTATTGATTGGCCTCCTATACTCCCATTTGGAAGCTTGATGAAGAAAGGATTCACTTCCAAGTTCCCTCAGGTTTTTGACAGAATTAACTTCCTTGCAGCTGTAAGACTGAAGTTCCATTGTCTTGCTAGCTGTTGGCTGAGGGCCGATCACAACTCACAGAGACCTCTTTCAGGTCCTTACCCCATGGTCCCCTCCATAGTCCTTCTCACTCTTCCAATCTCTCTGACACAGGAAGGGCCAAGTCCCTTTTAAGGTTCATTTGATTAGGTCAGGTCCACCTGGGTAATCTTCCTTTTGATTGGCTCAAAACTAACTGATTAATAACTTAATCACAGGAGTGATGTCCCATCATATTTACACTCAAAGGCAGGAGATTATACAGGATGTGCACAACAGGGAAAGGGGGAAATATGAGGGCAATCTTGAAAGAGATTGATTTATTCATTTATTTATTTATTAAAATATTTAACTCCTTTTATTGGAGAGTATTACCCTTAGTTCACAGCAGACTGAGGATACAAAGTAGAGGAGAAAGACAGACAGAGAGGTGATAATGACTGCTAGGTCTGACATGAGATATGTGACGGACACATGGATGCTGTGAGAGCCATATGAGGGGATGTAAGCCAAAGGGGTGAGTTGGGCAAACCTTCCTGATAAAGGATAACCTTGGGTCTCAAAAAAAGAGCAAGTGTTATCTAGGTGAAAAAATTAAAATAAGGGCAGAAATTTATCTATTGGCTTGATAATATGATTCTTCTTTATTCATACAGCCATAGACAGCAATGGTTACCTTGCTTCAGGATTGCTATACATATACCTACATTATAGTGAAGAGGTATTTAATAAAAGTCCAGAGGTTGGTCTCATGCTTCTATTTTATTTCTGTTAATTTATCCTTCTCAGGACAAGTTGATAGTTTTTCTAGCTTGTCTGTATGGCACCTCATCAGTACTATGGATTTTTTTATAGCCCTTTGCAAAGGTAATAGCAGGGATTCCGAAACAGTGGAAAGTTAAAGAAGTAGATTTACGGATGTGTCTTGGAAAAGTAAAATATCAAATACTAGTTTTAAGAAAAATAAGTTTTTCTTAAACAGCTGATTACAATCTCTGGTCAGCCAAAATCTACTGGTGAAATTTGAAAATACATCTAGATTATCCTAGCTTTTTATTTACCACCAGGACTTGTGGAGTGTCTCAAAGTGGAAGAGGAGCAACCTGGTACCATGTCCATTCCCAGTTTTAATTTCTGCTATAAGCATCCTCATAACCCTAATAGGAATCTGGGAAAATCCAACAAAAGTCATTATCTGGGAAAGATTAAAATCCCCTGTATTAGCTTATTTGAATGCCACTTTTTTATAATCATATGCCTGACACTTGGCAGAGTTTTTGGAGGCAGGGAAAACTTGAAAATTACCACTTAGAAACACCATGCTCACGTCTTTAGAAAGGCTACATTCAAATGTGACTTGTGTTCTTTTTATTACATTATAGGGCCCTATTCTTCTGCCTCATACTTAAAATCTTCTAAGTTTTGTCCAGATAATAAATACTTTTCATTACAGATTCAGATTAATGCTTCATAAAAAAACATAAGGCAATCCAAAATATCAACTATGTAGTGTAGGTCAATTCCATGCTGCTGTAAAGTCTATCATTATATTGGAATCCATTTCCCTATACTTAATAGCTCTAGGGGTCAGTAGTAGCAATCAGTCAGATACTAACTTCTTTTCTCTCTTTTAAAACCTTGAATATTCTTCTCCATCCCTCACTCTTGCTATGCTCTAAGTCAGCCTCTCTTCACCACTAAAATATTGCCCACATAAAATGATATCTCAGTTCTGTTTAAATTCTCACGAATATTTTTTTCCTTGCACTGACTCTGTAAAATGCTCACACAGAGCAGACATGCCTACTGTTCCAAGGAATCATTCAAAAAACTAGCAGACTGTAAACTGAATGGACTCATCTCAAAAGGATGAAGGACAGAGCTGGCCTGCTGGGATTTGAAGTGTTGGTTCCAGGGAGTCTAGATATTTCAAACCAGACGCTTACACAACCCATTTCTCTCTGGCCTTATGACTGAATGCACTAATTCATTTACCATTCAAAGTGTCCTTCTATAATTTATGCCACATACTGACATGTATTTAACTCTCTAAAATGCCTTGAATATAATTTGTTTGAAAGACATTATACACAATAAACCATAATGCATTTTTTAAGAGGCATCTTGGAATAAAAATAAATATAAATTGAAAAAAAATGCTTATTAATAAGCATTTGTATGGCACTTCATGTTTACAGATGGTTTTACAGTCATTTTTTATTAGTTTAATGTGCCAAGTCTCTTTGGGCTCAAAGTGCTACTTAAGTACATCTCCGGACTTTATCCCCCTGGGGTCTAGACTTGTGGGGTCACATGTAGTAAAGACAGTCTTTCTGGAAAAGTTGTATCCTAAAGCTATTAAAGAAATTTTAATGTGATGAATGAGAGTACATCCAAGACACAGTTTTCACTGAAATGCCTGGTTCTGAGGAAATAAGAAGAATAAATATGTATGGCTAGTAATAGCTTTAGATGCTAAGCTCTGTCTTATGTTAACATAAGGGTCATGGTAGCCCACCTGGCTCCTTGCCCATATTTGTAGGACTAGATCTTACAGAATAGCATCCACGGGATCTATGAAGAATTTCCTGTGGTCCAAGTACGAAAGCACACCTAAACAGCCGCGCGTTTTTTTTCCATGTCAGGACTACTCCTGGAAATTGCCTCTGTTCCACAAGTGTTCCAGATTCCAGACTGATGGCCTATATTTTCTGGTCTTATGGTCCAACTAATGTCACTCCTCCTTCTGAAGACTGTCAATTGCCAGTAAATTCTGCAGAAAAAAAATGTTTACGGTTTCAGGAAAGTTTATTAAGTAGAACCCTAGGGTATATGGTAACACAGGAGCGCAAGGTAAATTATAATGTCTCAATCAGATATGTATATGCCAAGATTTCAATATTTGCACATCATCTATATTCTGATATTCATTGCTGACAAAATTGTTGATATATTTGACATTATTTCAATGGTAAATCTGAGTTTTCAAATATATTTTGGTTGAGGAAACTTTTCTAGGAAATTTTCAAAGAAAGTCAATATCATCAAGTAATATACACTGACATGTCATCTTCATTTGTTCAATTTATCTTTTTATATTCTTACAATCACATTTTAAAATTTAAGCAAAGAGAAACATGATTCTGTTATGAGTGAAAAAAATAAAACCTTCAGAAATTGTTTCAGGATTGCATTTTAATTTTGTAATTTTTTTTCTGAGGATCAAATTGTACCCGATTATCTCTCTGTAAACCTTGAAACTATACATAAAGTGTAAAAAAATAATATCTGGTATTAGCTGTATGGAAATAAGCAAACGAAGGCAGACAAATTGAGGGATGGAAGTTTGGGGAATCTTCGTAAAGAAACCTTTAATAAAAAACTGACTCTCCTGCCCCTAGTTTCATCAGAACTATTTTTTTTTTTTTTTAGATTCCATATATATGTGTTAGCATAAATATGCAGATGTAGAGAATGGACTTGAGGTCATGGGGAGGGGGAAGGGTAAGCTGGGACAAAGTGAGAGAGTGGCATGGACTTATATATACACTACCAAATGTAAAATAGATAGCTAGTGGGAAGCAGCTGCATAGCACAGGGAGATCAGCTCGGTGCTTTGTGACGACCTGCAAGGGTGGGATAGGGAGGGTGGGAGGGAGACGCAAGAGGGAGGGATATGGGGATATATGTATATGTATAGCTGATTCACTTTGTTATACAGAAGAAACTAACACAACATTGTAAAACAATTATACTCCAATAAAGATGTTAAAAAAAAAATAAAGATGATCCTGAAAAAAAAAAATTCTACATTCTTTAATATATTGAACTCTAATAAATAAATCTCTTTTATCTTAAATTCGGCTAGTTGTGTGATCCTGAATATTTGTTACATACTATTTAGACTATTACAACTAGGGCAAGAAATGGAAAGAATTAGTGTTAACTGAGGAAAGAGGCTCTCTTTATATGCTGCTCCATGTAGCTCATCCTTGCAAGCCTGAAACGAGGTAGGTAGCAATCATCCCCACTTTATAGACAAAGAACCTGAGACCAAGACAGTTAAGTTGTATCATTACAAGTGGGTAGTGGAGTCAGTGAAGTGGGACTTGGCTTTGTCTGATTCCAAATTTGTGATCTTTCTGCAATGGCTGCTGCCTTCCTTAATTTGGAGTTTTTCTCAGGCTGCAAGATCTCCTAAATTCCATCATTTTTAGAGAGGCTACTCAAAAGCATTAATACAAATATTGTGTATGTAGAGAGAGAGAGAGTGAGAGAACTAATTCCAGGGGCTTCAGAACAAAAGATGCTGATTCCTTTAATCTGGGAAGGAATCCATAAATATGTGTTTTAATAAGCAAGTGCTTTAAAAAATACACTACATTTAATTTAAATGTAATTTAAAATTTAAATTAAATTTAAATTTAAAATTTACATTAAAAGGAGCATCTAATGCAGGTGGTGGGATAACTTTCAGAAATCTTGAGAGTCTTATTTTTCCATTTTTTTCTGCAGTAACTGGTACATGTTTTGGTTACTATAGCTGTGTAACAAATTGTTCAAAAGTACAGTGGCTTAAAACAAAAACAAAAACCTATTGCCTGTCATGATGTCCATGAGTTAGCAATTCAGGAGAGGTTCAGCTGGGTGGTTCTAGTTTGAGGATGCCCATGCAGTCACTGTCAAATGATGACTGTGATTGGGGTCCTCATGTCTTTCCTCACATGACTGGCGCCTAGTCTGGGAAGGCATAAATAGATGGGGCTCGTCCTGCAACTCTCTCTATCATTGTTGTTTCTTCACATGATCTCTCTAAGATGGCATCTGTAGGGTGGCCAGATTTTCATGGCATTCAAGTTTCCAAAGGTTTATGTCTGAAGAAACAGAGCAGGCCAAAAGCTGAATCATTTTTATGAAAAAACCTAGAAATCTCTATCTTCATGGTATCGCTTCTTTTCACTGGAGCAGTCACAAGCCTCTGCCCAGATTCCACGGGAGGAAGCATAGACCCCATCACTCAAGTGTCATTGACAAACCTAGTTACTATGATATGTAGGAGATAATAAAATTATTGAGTTATTTTATCTAAGGTGTTATATTTTGGGTTACAAATAAGTTGAGATGAATGAATGAACAGTAGCTTTTTAGTAGGTTATTAAAGCAAAGTAAAGCTACATAAGACAAGGGCCCAAACTTTCTGATTTTATGCCTCATGAAATATAATCATGACTTGTAGCCCTTCCCTATGCACTGCTTTTGTTGACAGACCACCTGGATCCATGGAAGACCCAATATGACAAAGTTTATGCTCTTCATCAGTGAAATGTAGATATGCTGAAGGCCTGCTTTCAAAGCATTGCACATACATACTCTATAATTTAAAGCTTGATGTTATAAATACCCCCAATGGTACAATTATCATGTCTTCACAAATTAAGGAAATAATCTTGTTCTCAATTCAAAAAGATAATAGGAACATGCCTCGGCAACCCTTAAGTACAATATGTGTGTATGATATATTTAGATTTACCAGGCTGGATCCCAGATGATTTAAATAAAGAGCCTATTGAAGAGACAATTTACAGTGGTGCGGGTAGAGTTAAGGGAATTAAGTAGGATGGTGAAGCTCCGAAAAGAAACAAGAACATGCAGCCATTACTACTCCAAGCCTGAAGATGTAGGAGAGGAAATGATGTCAATGGAACCCGGAGAGAAATGGAGCCATAAGATTAAGGTCACCAGGGCTTCCCTGATGGCGCAGTGGTTGAAAATATGCCTGCTAATGCAGGGGACACGGGTTCGAGCCCTGGTCTGGGAAGATCCCACATGCCGCGGAGCAACTGGGCCCGTGAGCCACAACTACTGAGCCTGCACGTCTGGAGCCTGTGCTCCGCAGCAAGAGAGGCCACGATAATGAGAGGCCCGCGCACCGCGATGAAGAGTGGCCCCCGCTTGCCGCAACTGGAGAAAGCCCTCGCACAGAAACGAAGACCCAACACAGCCAAAAATAAATAAATAAATAAATTTTAAAAAAAGGATTAAGGTCACCAGACAGGGGCTGTAGCTGTAATAGGTGGTAGCCACTGCTTATAACATCAAGGGAGAGAAGGAAGGGAGGAAGGAAGGGAGGAAGGAATCGAGTCTCTCTCAAGTCTCTCTCCTCCCACCTTCTACTCTCCTGCTGCTGCCTTACATTGGCCAACCCAGTAAAAATCCAGAGAACAAGAGAGCACAAATGAGAAATTTGTAGATATAAGCCTCCTGGAGCACAGAGTAGGGAAGAGAAGAGCAGTGAATGGTCCCAAAAGACAAATGGAGAATAATCAGCCCTGACCAACTGAGATTCAGTAATAGTGGACATATTTTAGATCAACTTTTAATCGCAACTTCCATACTTGCCTGGGAAAGTAATCTAACAAAGATAACAGCCAATGACAAGATGTTTCTCATAGGCTGTAATCCAGCTAAGATTCTTCTTCACCGTTCTTTCCTTTCCTGATAACAATTAGAGGCAAATTTTGTATTATGCTTGAACTGGCCAACACCCAGGGCAAAGCAATAATAATTATACGTCTCCTTAGAAATTACAAATAACTTCACCAAAGAAATTGGAAAAATTTGCCTGGGTCCAGTATTATAAAGCTGATTTCCCTTTTTTAATGTAAACTAGACCATATATCAGGCTATAGAAAACTGAAGGTTTGTGTTGAGATTCTGATATGAGCTATGGAAAGCTATTGCAAGCTGAACTTTATATTTATTGATGCCAGTATCATTCCTGTTGATGTCAGCCTCTATTTTTTTTAAAAAGTGAGAGCTGTTTTCTAAAGTTTTGTTTCTATAAAACCCATTATAAAAAAACTTCATATATATGAGTCAAGGGGGGATGGGTCAAATGGTAAGATGGGATCCTAATTTTTGGTCATGCAAAAGCTAAAATAGTAAATGCACACAGTTCAATGAGTAGGACCACAAAAGTTTAGAGACCAGCACAAGAAAATGTATGTTCTGAAAGCTTATATCAAATTATAAGATAATATCCAAAAGTTTGCAAATTAATAATTATTTTTAATATAATGATGGATCAAAGGATAATTTGGACCAAAATAGATGTAATTATAATCTTCTTGTTGACTGTTTCTGAAACATGTGAGGCCTCTGGCTTTGGTGATATTAGTATAGTCTAATCCAGATTTATTTGGGATCTCTTCATAAACTTTGTAGACAAGGCCCATATTTAAAATAGAAAATATAATAAAATCAGAAAGTAAAAAAACAACAACAAAAAAACAAATTTTGCCAAGAAGTTTATTCTTATCTAATTCTAATGGAATATAATAACTTAGTTTTTGACTTTGAAAATAGTTTTATCAAATTAGTGGGATTTGTTTTACGAAAAATGTAAAATGCAGTTTGATTGTTATATATGATTAACTAAGAATTCTTCAGATCATGATGGCATGGATGTATATTTTATTTATGTAGATATCCATATATTATTATGTATTTGCATACAGAAAACTGATATATAACTGGCACATACACATACACACACATACCAAATAGGATATAGCATTACTGTAGTCTTTACATTGTCCTACTGGTCAACTTAATGTCACTGTGAGTCCTTTAGCAGGATTGATGGCCTGGGTGGGGGAGGAGCATCTATACTCTTCTAAAACAAGTCCCAAGAGGGCAGCTACTACAACTTCTAACACTTTATTATTGGTTAATTTGGGGCTTCTTTCACTCAGATGACATAGTTAGAAGGATGTCACTGCACAAATCAATACCTAGTGCCTTGCCATTGATGTGCCCGCTACCTTAAAAAACAGCTGTGTCTACAGCCATCTCCTGAGTAGTCAGGATACTAATTATTGAAAGCATGCTATATTTGGAAAGTGACTCTCCAAGAAAATTCTGACCTCTTCATGTAAAACTCGGACAGCTTGCTGCACACTCAGCAGGAGCTTCCGTGGATTGTTTTCCTGACAGCCTTGACTTTGTCTTTTTGCTGTCAAGGGTATGCAAAAGATTCCATTCATAGTGAAATTAAAATGCACATGTAATGTACTTTTAAGCAATAAGAATAGATGATGAATTTATTAAAGGTAGATGATGTCTGCAATTTTGATGTTTTCTAATTATAGTTATGTTAATTTTGCCCACAAAAGCTTCTACTTATTTTCTGGAATTGACTTTTATAGAAAAAAATTTTATACATACTTAAGGAGGTATCTGAAAAAAAATATATTGTAACTTTCTTAAAATTTTTCTCTAAAGAGCTCTTTAAAGGATCTATCAGTCATTTTCTTAATTCAGAAGAACTCAATCCATCAAATGCAACAACGTGGTCTAAGACTGATCAGATGATTCTGTTCATAGCTACCTATGCTTAAGACTATATCTGTGCTTTGTTACATTCTCTTAAGTTTGATGTAAACTAAAATAAATATATTACTATATATTCATGGAATATCAAATATAAGTTGCATAGAAAGGAATGGGGAGGAAGCAAGAAACATAATTAGTTCCATCCCACAGAAATTTTGTGGGAGTCAGTTATAAGCTGTTGAAAGGATTGCATCTTTAAAAGTCATACAAAAATAATCAAGTGTAAGATAGAAAATATAAAAGATTATTTAATATCAATTAAATATCATTTAAATATCAATTAAATTGGGTTTTGAGTTGTCTTTCACTTCATCTTTTTTTTCAGTTTAAGAAACTATACTATATGATTTCCAAGTGACTATTATGCTAACATTTTATATACTTCCCTTTTAGCCAAGGATTCTAGCTGTCAAGATTCTCACATTAATATGTGCTAAAAAATTGTAATATATAATCTTAATGGCCTATCTATTCTTGGTATGTTTCCGATTGATTTATAAATTATTGTGGTGTAATTTACATAAAATTAAATACACAGATATGAAGTGTTTAGATGATTTTGGACAATTTTATACACCCATGTGACTGTCACTCAAAACCAGGTATATAACACTTCCACTGGCCCAGAAACTTTCCTTATACTTATTTCCAGTCAATACCCTCACCCCTGAAGGCAATCACTTTCTGATTCCTATCACCACATATTAACTTTGTCTGTTCTTGGACTTTACATAAATAGAATCATAGACTATATAGTACTTATGTGCCTACTTTCCTTTGTTAAATATATATTTGAAGCATTCCCAGGGTTTTGTGTATTTTTTTCAACTCTTGTTATTACTTATTAGTATTTCATTATTTGAATAAACTACAATTTGTTAATTTATCCACTTGATGGACATTTGTCTGTTTTCAGGTTTTTGGCTACTATGAATAACAATATTTTAAACATTCTTCTACAAATCTTTTTATGGACATTTATTTTTTTGGACCGCACACTTGCCCTCGGCAGTGAAAGCTCAGAGTCCTAACGACTAGACCGCTAGGAAATTCCCTCTTTATGGATATTTTGAGTATCTATGCAGGAGAGAAACTTTCCTTTCACGTGCTTTCTCTCACTCTTTCTCTTTTTTTTTTTTGATTCATTTTGATCAGGTTAATCAATTATATTAGTCTTTTCAAAGAACCTACTTTTGGATTTGCTGATTTTCACTATTGTTTTCTGTTTCCTATATTGTTTATTTCCACTTTTATTATTATTATTTTCTTGTTTCTAAGTAATTTTGGGCTCGGCTGGCTCTTCTTTTCCTAACTTTCTTTTTTAAATAAATTTATTTATTTATTTATTTTTGGCTGTGTTGGGTCTTCGTTGCTTCCCCGCGGGCTTTCTCTGGTTGCCACGAGCGGGGGCTATTCTTCGTTGTGATACATGGGCTTCTCATTGCAGTGGCTTCTCTCGTGGAGCACGGGCTCTAGGTGCACAGGCTTCAGTAGCTGTAGCACGTGGGCTCAGTAGTTGTGGCTCAAGGGCGCAGGATCAGTAGTTGTGGCACACAGGCTTAGTTGCTCCACGGCATGTGGGATCTTTCCAAACCAGGGATCGAACCCATGTCCCCTGCATTGGCAGGCAGATTCTTAACCACTGCGCCACCAGGCAAGTGCCTCCTAACTTCTTAACGTGGAAAATTAGGTCATAGATTTTACACTTTTCTTCTTTATTAATGGAGGTATTTAAAGCCATACATTTTCTTCCAAGTACTGCTATAGCTGAATTTTAACGTGCTGTGTTTTATATTATCAATCAGTTAGAAATGTTTTCTATTTCCTTCATAATTTCTTCTTTGAATCTTATATGTAACTCTAAGATCCACTTAGAATTATTTTTTGTAAGGTAAGTTTAGAGAATCATTTCTTTATATGTAGATATCCACTTTGTTGAAAAGACTAGCCTTTCCCCCATTAAATTACTTTGGCATATTTGTCGAAAATCAGTTGACTATATAGGTGTGAGTCAATTTCTGCACTCTGCTCCGTTGATCAATATGTCTATCCTTATACCTGTGGTACTACTGATTTTATTACTTTAACTTGAGTAACTTGATACCTTACTGTAACTTGATACCTAGTAATGAAAGTCCTTCATCTTTGTTCTTTTTCAAAATCGTTTTGTCTATTCTAGTTATTTTGCATTTCCATGTTTTTCAATCAGCTTAATTTCTGAAAAGGTTGCTTTTATTCTTTGAATGAGAAGAAAATACTGTGCGAAGAAAAGAACTCGAGCATATTTTTCCCTGTCTTATAAAGCTAGAAAAAAATATATTTTATGAATGGATTTTGCTAAAGGGGCAGAGAATACTCCCTCCTTGCAGTTTTGTCTACTTCTTCACACTACATAACTATAATTTCATTTAAATAAATGTAATTTATTTTTTAAACTATTAATGTTTTTATTTAGTTTATTCATATAATCTATAATTTATATGTTATATATAATACATGAAAATTAAAGTGATTTTATAAGTCAGGGAACAAATTACAATATTTTACCATGAAATAAAATGGTAATAGCCTTTTCATCTTAACACTTTTCTGTATGTTCTACTTTCTTATAAAGAATTAGGGTTACTAAAGAAGGTTAGGTATATTATGTTGCCCATGCATGAGGATCTTTTTCTGAATTTTTTATTTTGTTCATTCATCTGTCTTTCTACTTACATATCAGCACCAAAATGCTTTAATCACGTTGCATTTTAAACAGTTTTAAATATCTCATAGAGCTAGTTCCTCCAACACCCTCAATTCTCTTCTCTTTCAGAATTTCTCTTTCTATTTTCATTTATTTAATTTCAAATATATATATATACATACACATATATACATAAATACAAGCACACAGAAGTGTGCATGATGTGTACATATATTTTTATTGCAATCATATTAAATTTATATATTACCTTGGGAGAATTAACAGTTTTCCAACATTTAGGTCTATTATTCATTTTTAAAAGTATGCCTTTCTATTTATTGCCATATTTCTTTATATTTATTTCTTTAACAGAATTTTAAAAGTTTCTTTATATACACACTGAAGGTTCTTGTTACACTTTTTCTAGGCATTTTTACCCTTTCCGTAGTAATTTTAAAAAGAATTCATTCCTTTGAATATTTTTCTAGCTCATTGTTTCACTACAAAGTAGCTTTCCTTAGAGCAGAGACATCTCAGTCTTGTTAATTTAGTATTTCCAGATCCTAGCAGAGTACACATTTCCTATTTTTTTGTATGTGGTCATACTGTATAGATTTTGACTTGATGTATTTGTTTCATAGTTTTATGAAGTGTAGTGTTCCACTCCACATTTTCCACAACTTTGCCACTGATGTTTTATGATGTAGCAAGGAAAGTAAGATAAAGATATTTGAACATTATTAACAAAACCCCCAAGATGCAGACTTTTAATAAGGGCTTTAATCTTTGCTTAGGATATCAGTATCGTGCTATCATTTGAGCAAACTTTATTGACAGCCAAAAATTATTATATACTAGATGTTCATCGTCCTATGAAAGATTGAGATGCTTCTTTTGAGAGGGAATCAGAGCTGAGTAGACTAAAGGGCAAGGCTAGAATTAACCAACCTGCCCATGAAAGCTAATTCTAATAAAAGCAACAAGTCCTTCCTGAGTACAGTACTCAAAGTACTAAGTCAATTTAAATGTGATTCAAGAGCCATAACAAGCTATTTTGACCATAGCTTACAGTCCTAAATCATCAGGCACTACTCTTAATCATGTTTATCACTAGACTAAATGACAGTAGTAACAAGGAAGCAGAGGAGAGTGGGAATTTTGCAAGTCTGCATTCCGAGAAGTTACAAGTAACAAAGTGAGTCTTTGAGTAGAATCTTTTTTCTACCATTCCTACTCATTAAGCTTTAGTATTTAGATTAAGCAGCATTTAAGTATTTCAAGATCATTTAAGTTTATCTCTATTTGAATGAGTAAATTTTGTACTAAAACATGATGTGTAAAATGTCCAATAAAAGCTACTGAGTGTTTGTGGGAAATAAAATTAAAGAACTAACAGCAGAATTTTCCATGTGCTTTTCAAGGGACCCATGATGGAAATTTCCCAAAATTTTTGGTGAAAAACTCCGGTCAATAAAATGTTTTTGAGATAATTCTGCTAACATATCTAAAGTTGTATGTTTATTTATGACATACATTTATTGCCATACAGCATTTATTGCCACCTAAATGTATAGATTTGATACAAAATGTGCTCAAAAAATTTAAAAGTATAATGAATGAGGTAAGAAAGGAATACAAATTTAAATAATGTTATTTAATTTATTTAAAAATGGGATAAAAAATTGCTGCCAAATTGAAGAGTGTGGCATGTTTTAGATATTTAGATAATGTTTTAGATATTTATTTTGAAAATATACTCCTCACTATTTTGCAACAAAATTATTGCTTTAGGCAAGAGTCATCAATGGCTGCTAAATCTATTGCATGAAAGTTTGATGAGGAACATGATATTTACATAGCCTCAAAATATTTCTCACAGATTATCCATTAATTACAAAGAAAATGGGCAATTTTATAGTGAATATATCTGGTGAACAACTATTTAATAAGATTTAATATCACCATATTGGGCAAAGCAACAGTATGTGTCTCCTGATATGATTTACCAAGCAACAGGCATCACTTATGTAGTATTTCTGCCAAAAATGAATAATTTGAACCTAATTATGATGAAATATTGGACAAAACCAAAGTGAAGGGCAATCACAAAATACTGGCTGAACTTATAAAAGAAAAAGGCCGAGGATCTGTTCCAGAGGAAAGGAGATTAAATGTAATCCACAATCCTACATAAGGGGCAAATTGCCACAAAAGGTATTATTAGGAAAATTGTCATAAATTGAATATGGAGTATATAGTAAATAATATCATACGCTATATAGTGTTAGATTTTATCAATGTTACAGTTCTTGAATTTGATAATTGCACTCTGGTTATCTGAGAGATTATCCCTGTTCTTAGAAAATACATGCTGAATATTTAGAGGTAAAGGTGTATGACGCCTGCAACTAACTCTCAAGAAAAAAGAAACAACATGTATATGCATATATAGAGAAGGAGTGGTAAAGCACATCTCACAAAATGGTAAAAGTTGGTGAATTGGGGTCAAGGTTAAATGGGCTTTTTTGTACTATACTTAAAACTCTTATATAAGTTTGATATTATTTAAAATCAAGTTAAAATACACAACGTTTTTCTATTGGCATCATGCAATAAATATAGTGAACTTCTTCATTACAGAATATAACTCTAAACTCTAAATATTCAAAAGTGTTTTTGTTAATTTCTGTTTCTTTCTTTCGTTTTTTTTTTTTTTTGGCTGAGCGGCATGTGGACCTTAGTTTCCTGACCAGGGATAGAAACCACACCCCCCGCATTAGAAGAGCAGAGTCTTAACCACTGGACTGCCAGGGAAGTCCCTCTATTTCTTTATGAACAAATTGTTCAGAACTTTTTGGATCATCATTGCTTAGTACTTAACATGCATCTTATCAGGATTTCTGACTATGGGGAGAAGCGTTAGCACTACCATTTACTTCTGGTCTGATTTTACTAACAATATTAAAATAATCTTTAATCTATATTTTTTTGCAAGATTTCTTTGTCCTTTTTGCCAGGTCAATTTAGTTAAAACTAAGTAGTAAAAGCTAATCTCCATTTACCCTGAGATATGCAAAGTTTAATTTATCAAGATATACACAAACACAGAGGTGCAGACATCACTACCAACCTATTTGACAAAGGTGGCCTGAATTCCAGTGTTAGAGCTGTTTGGATCCCCTCATATAGCCATTTCGCTCTATAACATGGCCAAACTGGTAGAAGGTTCCACCAAAAAAAAGTTGTTCTTCCATTGGCTGTATATTTATACAATGAACTCATCACCCTACTCAGCTACTCTTAAGTAACGCTTCCATTATGTTAAAGTTTGAAATCCCCCATCCTTGGGTATTTTGCTATACTGAGGGAAAAAAAACCTTGAATCTGATACCTGAATACTGAATAAGAGTTAGTCAGGCAAAGAGGGAGGAGTAGGTAGAACCTCAAGCAGATGACAGAACCACAGGGAAAGCCTACATATTGGGATTGAGTGGATGAAAAAAAAAAAAGAAGAATCATTTAAGGAGCCATATAGAGGGTGGATACAGAGGTAGTAGTTTGCGTTCTGAAATGCTTTGAAATCTAAAGGAGATCAAATCAAGATCAGGAATGCAAGATCAATCAATCAGGCCAAAGTGCTAAAAAGAGGTCAAGGAGGAGAAAGTTGTGAAGGAAAGGTTATATTGTGTCATGATGAACACATTTACAACTTTTAAGAGATTTATTTTTATTTAATGTTTGAGCTGAAGCCAGATACAAATGCTACTTATAGGTAGAAAAGGAGTAAATATAAATTACTCTTTGAAAAATGTTGATGGTTAAAGGAAGTTAAAAGTTATAGCTTGAAGAATTAAAATGTTTGTAAGAAGCATCTTTTCTTTTTAGTACGTAAAAGACTTAACCATACTCTAAGCATTGTACAAATAGGTAGAGCTAAGAGAATGCAAAACTGAAACAAGTCTGAATAATTGATAGACTGAAGAAAAGGAAAGACGGTCTTCAAAATGATAAGATCCTTGGTTTTTAATTCTACGTGGGGACACAGCAGGAATACAGTCATCTGCAACCAGAAAGAGAGACCTCACCAGACCCAGAAGTGACCAACATATTGATCTTGAATTTCTCAGTCTCCAGAATTGTGAGAAAAAAAATTCTGTTGTTGATAAGCCACCTAGTTTATGGTGTTTTGTTATAGCAGCCTAAGCTGACTAAGAAACTACCACACAGAGACATGTATTTATAATAACTTGAATGTCCTCATTCAAATACCCCTAGAATGTTGGAATCTCCACCTATTAGAAGAGCTAGACTAAGGTATTATTTTTTACTGTTTTAGGTATAGACTAATAAGACTAACAGATATTTTCAGGTTAGCTTAACTAGTTAGATCATGGTTCTCAGCTAGTAGAGCACAGTGGTCTTCTGGAGTCCACCTGCCTCTGTTCATACCTAAGTTCTGTCTGTCACTACTTGTGTGAACTAAACCTCGCAGTTCTTCAGTTTCTCCATTTGTAAAGTTTAAAATACTGATAGTGTTTATCTCCTAGGGATATTGTGACAATGACATCAAGTATTCATGTAAACCATTTTAGAAGTATAAACTACTATTATTATTACCGGTTATAGCTACTCTGTTCTCTGACCCAAATCACAACTCTAAATTTTGACACAAATATCAAATTTGTGCCCTTGATTTCAGGGAGTCTAAAGGGGCCAAGATCGTAACTACTAACTAAAAATTGTAACAGGAGAAATGAAACAAATGTTTCTTTGAAGTAATCATGAGTCCAAAATCAATTTCCTCCTAAAAGAGGCTTAGAGAGGTTCATTGACTCACCTATGGACATGAAACAAGTAAGTAGTAAAAGGGAAATTAGAATTTTAAGTGACATGACCCCCTAGTTCAGTGTTTTTTAAACAATACTGCCATGTAAATAGCAAGGTATTTCATGTGTGTATTATTTTAGAATTTACAAAATGACCTAACACATGATCTCATGATTTTCACAACAAATCTGTGAAATGAGTGTGCCAGGGTTTCTTGCTAATATATAAATATTTTGAAAGTTCAGAAACGGAGACTCCCAGGACCCACCCACGTTACCAAAGCTAGTAAGTGGCAGATCCAATTAGAACTATACACATGCGCGTGCGTGCGCGCACACACACACACACACACACACACACTACTATGGTTAGAGCATTTGCGTTACCCCAAACTCATATGCCAAAATCCTGGTGGTCCAGTGGTTAAGACTCCGCGCTTCCACTGCAGGGGGCACGGGTTCGATCTCTGGTCAGGGAACTAAGTTCTCGCATGCTGCTGGCTTGGTCAAAAAAAAAAACAAAAAAACCCTAATGCTCAAGGTAATGATATGATAAGGTAGGGAGGGACATTGGGAGATGACTGGGTCCTGAGAATGGAGCCCTCCTGAATGAGATTAATGCCTCTGTGAAAGAGGCCCTTACCTCTTACCATGTGAGGGTGCAAGGAGAAGTCTGCAACCCAGAAGAAAGTTCTCACCAGACCCTCCTGGCATTCTAATCTCAGACTTCCAGCTTCCAGAATTGTAAGAAATAAGTTCCTATTGTTTATAAGCTACACAGTCTATGGTATTTTATTATAGCAGCCTGAACAAAGACACACACA
Source organism: Eubalaena glacialis (assembly GCF_028564815.1). Classification (NCBI taxonomy): domain Eukaryota; kingdom Metazoa; phylum Chordata; class Mammalia; order Artiodactyla; family Balaenidae; genus Eubalaena; species Eubalaena glacialis. The sequence continues at coordinate 20,395,405 of NC_083732.1, read as the reverse complement.
CACACAAACAGACAAACATAATTAATAAAAAGCCTCAGTCATGTGATTCCAAATACACAGGCTTTTGCATTTACAACGTGGCCTTAATTGCTGTACAATGCTTGGGACTCAAGAATTAAATTCTGTAATTAGCAAACATACATGAATCATGAAGAGCTGAATTAAAAAGAAAAAAAGAAAGAAAAGAAAAGAAAAAAGAGTGCTGAAATATAGAATTCAATGGAATTTCAAGTAATAACAGCTTAGGCCTGCAAGCTGTCACTTCACATCTGAAACAATGATTCCCACTGTTTTTCTAGTTGACACAATTTGTTAAAACCTCTCAACATACACAAAATAAAATTATGATAAGCCCCCAAATCTTACACAGAAAGCCTAACATGAGAGATTTAAGTCATAATTTACCTTAGAGAGTCAGGAAAAAGAAACCTGAGAAAAAATGAGAAAAGTTCAAAAAAGTCATTTCAACATCCCAGTAGAGTTAAAGATCATTTTCAAGTATTCCGTTCAGATGTTTTTGTAATTGTGTGGATCCTACAGTGCTACACATTCTACCAGTTCTCAAGTGGCTGTACCCAGAAGGTGGTGACTGTTTCTAACTGGCTGCTTGCTTGCTTTTATTTTCATTTCCTGTGCGAGAGTGAAATTGCCATTTGGGGACAGTTAAATCTACTTCAAGCATAAGAATCATTTGTCCCATGTGGAGGCAGCTTCAATGAATAGCTTTTCATTTCTTCTTATTCATCCTGACTTTACAATTGTGATGCTTACTTAGCATGATAGGATTTCATTTGGCTCCCCCTCTGCATCACACAGTTTTCTTTTTACCAGGTCACTCTGGCCAAAATTTGGAGCATCGTGGTTCAGATGGCATTTTGGCAGGGATTGTCATCCGTAGACTGGATGTGTCTCTGCCTAGTGTGCTTCTTGATTATTTGCTTGTTGCTAAATATATATTGTAGCTCTCAGGTGGGAAAAAAAAAAAAAACAATGTCAATACAGCACTGATATAAGGCAAAGCTTGTGTCTTTTATTTTCTTAGCAAGACAAAATAAAGAAAAAAATTTGGATCAATTCCTTGATAGCGATTTCATAGTTTTGTTTCTAGTCAAGAAATGCCTCTTTATCTAATGGCTGAGCATCTGATACAAATTGGGTCTAAGCAATGCATTATGGTACAAATGTATATATTTGGCTTTTCCAGAGCTATGGGTTTTCATTTAATATTAGCAATGAAACAAATGCAAACATTCGTTGAAAAACTAATAAGGTTAAAAAGACGTACACATACCAGATGAGACAATTCAGAGGGCAGAAAAAATAAGTAGAGGTAATTTTCTTTTGAACAGACAACCTTTATTAAGATCACAATTTAAATGGCTGTCACAGATATAAATTTGTAAGAATGCATAGCTTGTAACTACAGACCAGAGGCTTTCATCTTTGAAGAGTTGGATTTACCACTTATAAATCTGAATTTCTACAAAAGGGGTGACATTTAAAAGAATTCTTCAAGGAGAAGCAAATATTCTCCAAAAAGTAACTTTTAGTGGACAGGGAAAGAAAATTTCAAGATATGAATACAGATTCTACAAAGACATGGAAATATAACAAGGCATATTGAATTTTTTAAAAATTGAGAATTTTTGTATTTGTTTTTGTGATGTGGAAAAAGCACTTAAAGATGATGATACTAAAAAATATAGTTGCAGTCATATTTTAAGGGTCCAAGTTTAAGATATTAATGAATTTGGAAATTTTTCTGTGATCACTGAGTTACGATGTTTTTATTTGTTGCTTTTTTTTTAAGCAGATGAGTTTGTTCAACACTATAATTTAGAAAATTATCTTTGGATTAGGAGAAATTGTGGTGAACATACCTGTTTGAGTCTACTGCAATGATCCATACAACACATGCTGAAGAACTGAATGAAAACAGTGGAAGTAGATATATTGTACACCTGTAACATATAATATCATACATCATCTATACATCAATAAAAAAGAAAGAAAAAAATTTAAAAAGTTAAAATAAAAACAAACAAAATAAAACAGTGGAAGCAGAGATGGTTGTGGAGAAAATGTAAGATATTTAGAAGGTAGAGCTGATGAAACTTGGTGACTGACATGAAATGGAATATAAGAAAGTAGAATATCAGAAAGAATATAAGAAAGAAATATGTTTCAAGCTTATGAAATAAAAAAAAATTACCTTTAACAAGATCTATAGAATACAGGAGGAATAGGATGAACACATTTGGGAGGAAGGCTACTTTCATTTTGGAAATATGGACGTGGAATAATCTTGCTGAAAGCTGGATTGTAGGATTGGAGCACAGTAACAAAGAGGGCTGGAAATACAGACTTGGCAGTCCCTGTTCTATAAATGATCGTTTATATGCTAGAATTGTAAGTAATAATTGCCCGGGGAGATTGGACCGAGTGGCAAGGGAAGCAGGCATAGGATGGAAATGTGGATGACAGCAGTGTGTACCTGGCTATTAGAGAAAAAGGAAGGGAACACTTCAGGCTGATGAGAAGAAGGAAGAAGCAACTTGTGTCAAGGAGAGAGTGGTCGTAGTTTAGTGCTTTCAGAGGTAAAGTAAGTAAATAAGTCTTCCTTCTTAAAACATTTTTCCCTGAAATGTTACTCTCCTTTGATTCTTTTATGATTATGCATTTCTTAATACCCTTCACAGTTTTATTTACTTTTATCACCTTTTGTCAAATTTTTTTCCAGATCTTCTTTTTTCTTTACTCTAAGTTTGGACATACCCCACTGCCACAGCTTTGACTACCATTGTGTATTAACTATTCGTAAATATAAATATTTTTATTCATTCAAAAACCCTTAATGATTACTGTTCCGGAAACTAATCATGAAAAAAATAAAACAATATCATTGCTCCTTCTTTAATAGAATTTAACATATGGAGAGAGTAATAGGTACATAAACAAATAGATTGCAGTGTGATTAAGTGTGAAATGATCTTATTGGCATTTTACTTGTCACTCAGGTAGTTGTATGGGAAGGGCATTTGGCAGATGGTCTAGAGGCAATGGCTCCTTGTAGAAATTTGTCTCAGTAATCCTAAAAAGAAATAATTAGGGCCTAGACTAGTAATATCAACATGGAGAAGAGTCAAGCATGACTCACAAGTTTGTGTTTGTATGTGTGTTTTGTGTTGCTGTAGTTCAAGTTGTTGACATCTGGGTTGATAGTAATGGCAGTCACTGACATGGTCATTTCCTTGGAAATTGGAACAGGTTTGGCTGGAAGAATAGAAATGATGACATCAGTTTTAGAAATGCTGAGTTTGACATATTTTTTTAGACATCTCTTGGGGGGGCCACAAATAGGTAATTGAAAATGTAGGTCTGAGACTCAGGAGATATGTACAGGAAGTCACTCCTGTGGGCATGGATGGGAATCCTTTTGGCAGATCATGAACTGAGGCCAAAAAACTAAAAACTGCTGTATTTGCAAGACTCAGCCACAATTGCAACCTCTCTCCTGAGCTGCAGACTCAAGAAGACTTTATGTATACAAGTACCCACATACATTTCCAATTCAATATCTTAAACTGCTTGCCCTCTTTGAAAATTTATTTCACGTATTGTGTTCTATTGTGGCCTATTAATATTGCTTTCATTTTCAGTTATGAATTTCTGAAACCTTGAAAATGTTTTTGCTCTGTCCACTAGGGACTCTCTTAGTTACTAGATCTTATTGATTCAACTCCTAGAATGTTTTTCTTGTTCATCCATATTTTCCATTCTAAGCACACAAAATTTCTTGTCTGGTCTAGTCTTAGTCTCTCCACCAATATACCTTCCAAGATACTCGCACATTTACCTTTCCAAAATAGAGGGTGAATAGCATTGGGTACCTATTCAACACCTTAAAATGATGTCTCTTTACCACCATTTTTGGTGTCTCTTTATCAAAATAATCCAGTCCTGTAGCCTCAAGGTCCAAATCCTATGTTTTATGTCTCAAATTATCTTCCCAGACATATCTCACAATCCATTCCACTAGGAATTATCAACTCTAGTCCACACCAACTGGCTCTCCAATCATCTTCTCCATTCTCCATCTTCTGTGACTTTGCTTGTATTGTTTTCTCAACCTGGTATACTCTTCCTTTGGTTTTTAACCTAGTTAAACATTCCCCATGTTTTCATCCCTGGCTTAAATGTGATTTCAATTAGATCTTCCCCAATGCTTTTATCAGAAGTAATTGTTCCTTCTACTTTATTCTCATAGCCCCTCTCTTTTAGCACTTATTAAATCTCATCATAGTATACATAGTTCATTATACGTGTCTATCCTTCTGGCTAATACCTTTATCTTTTATCATTCCCATTAGGAACACAACAAATAGAGTAAAGCTACTCAAGAAAAACTATTTTCATGGTTTAAAGTAACCTGGTTTAATCCTATATCAAAAAATTGAGTTAACTTCCATTACAATGGTAACAGCTACAGTTAGGGGAAAAACCTCTGAATCCCATGTATTTTCAAGGAGTAACGGGCATCTTTAAAATTGCTTAGCTGCCTCTATATTTAGACAAGCAAGACTATGTTAGACAGAGATCATTTAAGAGATCTAATAACTTGTGTTTTTTCCATCAAATATTTAATATATCTTTGTTCAATGTTCCAGAATATTCTGTGGGTTAAAAGTTAAAAGTTATGACTTAAAAAGATGGTTAAAATTTAGAGGTAGGGAGGCCAGAAGAGTCCTTGGCCCTCAGGAAATCAAATTTCTCTTGAGGTATATAGCTGACAAGTCATAATAAATTAAGAAGAGCTTTTGCTTATCCCAGATCTCACCTGACACTAGCCTCTGCATCTAAATCCTTGGATGAAAAAGTCTTTGGGGAAATTGGGTTACTTCTACACCAATAATCTCCAATTGCAAGTTGAGTTATTTCCTGTCCTACCATATCTAACCAAAATTTATCCCAGATACATACAATGGTTTGTGGAAGGGTCTCAGTGTCCTAGTTTTAAAGAGAGCTTATATTTATCTTTTCCAACCCAGGAAATGAAATGTTTTGATGAGGTTCTCTAGATCCCAAGTTCTTAAAGCAGAAAGCTGTCTATTTGGGGGACATGGAATCAACCTTTGTTCTCTTTTGCAGACATCATTCCTGGAATTGGATACTTCATACAATCAGAGCTCACAAGCTTGTTATACCTGAAATAAGGAAGACAAAGAAAACGTTAGACAGTGCTCCTTCCAGGACAAAATGTAAATACCTGGGTACAAGTAACACTAGACCACAGTGGTTCATGTTTCTGGGAGAAATAATAGAAAAATAGTTTGGGGTCTGGATAAGTGTCCCCAGAATAATCATGAGACACAAAATAGAAGTGCCCCATCATCACGAGCTGTCATAGGAGAAGAAAGCATGTCTCTGATCCCCAACTTGGTGGCCTCCATAGGTGGGAGACAGTCCCAGATTGTTTTAGTTCCTTGTTCAGACTGAGGGCAGAAATCGAAAATCCTCAGTTATTGGAAAGTTCCTTCCGATTCCTTATTCTAATCCCCTGACCTTAATGTTTATGCAACAAATCCCTTCCTCCTCCCGTTACTTGTCTCACTCAGGACTTTTGGGATTTCTTTGCCTTCGGTTCATCCATACTCACTTGGCACATGTCCCCTGAGCCACATAATATTTTCTTAGTATAGGACCTTCCACATTTGCCTACAAAATGTTTGTTATAACATGGTTGTTTAATAATCCATTAAATCTATCTAACATGTCTTACAACTAAAACACCTTAAGATTCTAACTAATAATAAGACACAATTTCAGAGCATAAATGATATAAATATTGAGATGCATCAGAAGGGTAAACATCATCAAAGATTTTTCTTTATACCCTTACTTTCTGATAATTAATGAATCTCAACCCATACATATGCATTTAGAAGTTTCATAGTAGCGAAAGTGAGGAGTGAAAACCCAAGTATCAATTAACTGGTGTATCCAGGATATTACATTTGTGTTTTCATACATGCTCTTTATTTAATACCCCAGAACACTATTAGGTTATTGGCAAAGAAACTGAGACTCAGAGAAGTAGCTTCCCCAGCATCACAAAGCCAGTATTTAAACCCAAATCCATGGCACTCTCTAGCAGTCATCGTCCAGGATATTCTGTAATCTAAGAGAACTTAATACAGAAAAATGGATACACAAGTAATGGAAATGCTCAGGAGCCAAATCAACACCTCAAAACAGTTACCTCTGAGAATACCTTTCTCTTAAAGCTAACTCCATCCTAAAGTTGGAGGAGAACTGAAACAGCTTAATCAGAGCCTAAGGTACAGAGTCTCCAGTAGAATATAAGACCACAGTGGAAGAGGTAGACTGGCTGAACCGGGGAACATGAAGGAAATGCAGGTATTGTTACAGACTGCTTGAGGGAAAAGAAGAATAAAAAGGGGAGAAATACTTTTACTTTTCCCTTCTTTCCAGTTTTCTTTAAGTGCCTCCCACTGATTAATTTTACTCAGAAATGAGATCATCAAGGAATCTGGGAAATGTAGTTCTCTGTGATGCAGGCACAGAAGAGAGGAAGGGCAGGAAATTGATTTGAGACAAAAAGGCAAATGCCAGCACAGATTCCATGACACTACCTTGGGAAGTGTTAACAAAGACATACAGGTGAGAGAAAGAATGAAGTATATATTCTGGAGTAAAAAATAGTGCAATTTGGTTGTTGCATTTGGAACTAGTGCAAAAATTAAGCTGGCAAAATAGGCTAAGGTGAAACATAGGGAAATATGATGGTCAGAAAAAGTAATTTAATTTTTTTAACATCTTTATTGGAGTAAAATTGCTTTACAATGGTGTGTTAGTTTCTTCTGTATAACAAAGTGAATCAGCTATACATATACATATATCCCCATATCTCCTCCCTCTTGCATCTCCCTCCCACCCTCCTTATCCCACTCCTCTAGGTGGACACAAAGCACCAAACTGATCTCCCTGTGCTATGAGGCCGCTTCCCACTAGCTATCTATTTTACATTTGCTAGTGTATATATGTCCATGCCACACTCTCACTTCATCCTAGCTTACCCTTCCCCCTCCCCATGTCCTCAATTCCATTCTCTAAGTCTGTGTCTTTATTCCTGTCCTGTCCCTAGGTTCTTCAGCACCTTTTTTTTTTTTTTTTTTTAGATTCCATATAGATGTGTTAGCATACGATATTTGCTTTTCTCTTTCTGACTTACTTCACTTTGTATAACAGTCTCTAGGTCGATCCACATCACAAAAAATAGCTCAATTTCCTTTCTTTTTATGGCTGAGTAATATGCCATTGTATATATTGTGCCACATCTTCTTTATCCATTCATCTGTTGATGGACACTTAGGTTGCTTCCATGCCTGGGCTACTGTAAATAGAGTTGCAATGAACATTGTGGTACATGACTCTTCTTGAATTATGTTTTTCTCAGGGTATATGCCTAGTAGTGGGATTGCTGGGTCGTATGGTAGTTCTATTTTTAGTTTTTTGAGGAACCTCTAAATGTTCTCCATAGTGGCTGTAGCAATTTACATTCCCACCAACAGTGCAAGAGGGTTCCCTTGTCTCCACACCCTCTCCACCATTTATTGTGTGTAGATTTTTGATGATGGCCATTCTGACTAGTTTGAGATGATACCTCATTGTAGTTTTGATTTGCATTTCTCTACTGATTAGTGATGTTGAGCATCCTTTCATGTGTTTGTTGGCAATCTGTATATCTTCTTTGGAGAAATGTCTATTTAGGTCTTCTGCCCATTTTGGATTGGGTTGTTTGTTGTTTTGATATTGAGCAGCATGAGCTGCTTGTATATTTTGGAAATCAATCCATTGTCAGTTGTTTCATTTGCAAATATTTTCTCCCATTCTGAGGGTTGTTTTTTCATCTTTTTTAAGGTTTTCTTTGCTGCACAAAAGCGTTTAAGTTTCATTAGATCCCATTTATTTATCTTTGTTTTAATTTCCATTTCTCTAGGAGGGGGTCAAAAAGGATCTTGCTGTGATTTATGTCATAGAGTGTTCTGCCTATGTTTTTCTCTAAGAGTTTTATAGTGTCTGGCCTTACATTTAGGTCTTTAATCCATTTTGAGTTTATTTCAGTGTATGGTGTTACAGAGTGTTCTAATTTCATTCTTTTACATGTAGCTGTCCAGTTTTCCCAGACCACTTATTGGAGAGGCTGCCTTTTCTCCATTGTATATTCTTGCCTCCTTTATCAAAGATAAGGGGGCCATATGTGTGTGGGTTTACCTCTGGGCTTTCTATCCTGTTCCATTGATCTATATTTCTGTTTTTCTGCCAGTACCATACTGTCTTGAATACTGTAGCTTTGTAGTATTGTCTGAAGTCAGGGAACCTGATTCCTCCAGCTCATTTTTCTTTCTCAAGATTGCTTTGGCTATTCGGGGTCTTTTGTGTTTCCATACAAATTGTGAAATTTTTTGTTCTAGTTCTGTGAAAGATGCCATTGGGAGTTTGATAGGGATTGCATTGAATCTGTAGATTGCTTTGGGTAGTATAGTCATTTCCACAATGTTGATTCTTCCAGTCCAAGAACATGGTATATCTCTCCATCTGTTTGTATCATCTTTAATTTTTTTCATCAGTGTCTTATAGTTTCCTGCATACAGGTTTTTTGTCTCCTTAGGTAGGTTTATTCCTAGGTATTTTATTCTTTTTGCTGCAATAGTAAATGGGAGTGTTTCCTTAATTTCTCTTTCAGATTTTTCATCATTAGTGTATAGGAATGCAAGAGATTTCTGTGCATTAATTTGGTATCCTGCTACTTTACCCAATTCATTGATTAGCTCTAGTAGTTTTCTGGTAGCATCTGTATGATTCCTTATGTATAGTATCATGTCATCTGCAAACACTGACAGTTTTACTTCTTTTCTGATTTCAATTCCACTTATTTCTTTTTGTTCTGTGATTGCTATGGATAAAACTTCCATAACTATGTTGAATAATAGTGGTGAGAGTGGGCAACCTTGTCTTGTTCCTGATCTTAGTGGAAATGGTTTCAGTGTTTCACCATTGAGAACGATGTTGGCTGTGGGTTTGTCATATATGGCCTTTATTATGTTCAGGTAAGTCCTGTATATCCCTATTTTCTGGAGGATTTTTATCATAAATCGGTGTTGAATTTTGTCGAAAGCCTTTTCTGTATCTATTGAGATGATCATATGGTTTTTATCCTTCAATTTGTCAATCTGGTGTATCACATTGATTGATTTGCATATATTGAAGAATCCTTGCATTCCTGGGATAAACCCCTCTAGTGCTTTTGGATTCTGTTTGCTTGTATTTTGTTGAGGATTTTTGCATCTATGTTCATCAGTGATATTGGCCTGTAGTTTTCTTTTTCTGTGACATCATTGTCTGGTTTTGGTATCAGGGTGATGGTGGCCTGGTAGAAGGAGTTTGGGAGTGTTCCTCCCTCTGCTATATTTTGAAAGAGTTTGAGAAGGATAGGTGTTAGCTCTTCTCTAAATGTTTCATAGAATTCACTTGTGAAGCCATCTGATCCTGGGCTTTTGTCTGTTGGAAGATTTTTAATCACAGTTTCAATTTCAGTGCTTGTGATTGTTCTGTTTATATTTTCTTTTTTTTCCTGGTTCAGTCTCGGAACAATGTGCTTTTCTAAGAATTTGTCCATTTCTTCCAGGTTGTCCATTTTATTGGCATATAGTTGCTTGTAGTAATTTCTCATGATCCTTTGTATTTCTGCAGTGCCAGCTGTTACTTCTCCTTTTTCATTTCTAATTCTATTGATTTGAGTCTTCTCCGTTTTTTTCTTGATGAGTCTGGCTAATGGTTTATCAATTTTGTTTATCTTCTCAAAGAACCAGCTTTTAGTTTTATTGATTTTTGTTATCATTTCCTTCATTTCTTTTTCATTTATTTCTGATCTGATCCATATGATTTCTTTCCTTCTGGTAACTTTGGGGTTTTTTTGTTCTTCTTTCTCTAATTGCTTTAGATGTAAGGTTAGGTTGTCTATTTGAGATGTTTCTTGTTTCTTGAGGTAGGATTGTATTGCTATAAACTTCCCTCTTAAAACTGCTATTGCTGCATCCCATAGGTTTTGGGTAGTAGTGTTTTCATTTCATTTGTTTCTAGGTATTTTTTGATTTCCTCTTTGATTTCTTCAGTGATCTCTTGGTTATTTAGTAGTGTATTGTTTAGCCTCCATATGTTTGTATTTTTTACAGATTTTTCCCTGTAATTGATATCTAGTCTCATAGCATTGTGGTCAGAAAAGATATTTAATATGATTTCAATTTTCTTACATTTACCAAGGCTTCATTTGTGACCCAAGATATGATCTATCCTGGAGAATATTCCATGAGCACTTGAGAAAAATGTGTAATCTGCTGTTTTTGGATGGAATGTCCTATAAATATGAATTAAGTCCATCTTGTTTAATGTATCATTTAAAGCTTGTGTTTCCTTATTTATTTTCATTTTGGATGATCTGTCCATTGGTGAAAGTGGGGTGTTAAAGTCCCCTACTATGATTGTGTTACTGTCAATTTCCCCTTCTACTGCAGTTAGTATTTACCTTATGTACTGAGGTGCTCCTATGTTGGGTGCATAAATATTTACAATTGTTATATCTTCTTCTTGGATTGATCCCTTCATCATTATGTAGTATCTTTCTTTGTCTCTTGTAATAGTCTTTATTTTAAAGTCTATTTTGTCTGATATGAGAATTGCTACTCCAGCTTTGTTTTGATTTCCATTTGCATGGAATATTTTTTTCCATGCCATCACTTTCAGTCTGTATGTGTCCCTAGGTCTGAAGTGCATCTTTTGTAGACAGCATATATACGAGTTTTGTTTTTGTATCCATTCAGCCAGTCTATGTCTTTTGGTTGGAGCATTTAATCCATTTATATTTAAGGTAGTTATCAATATGTATGTTCCTATTACCATTTTCTTAATTGTTTTGGGTTTGTTATTGTAAGTCTTACCTTCTCTTGTGTTTCCTGCCTGAGAAGTTCCTTTAACATTTGTTGTAGAGCTGGTTTGGTGCTGTTGAATTCCCTTAGCTTTTGCTTGTTTGTAAAGGTTTTAATTTCTCCTTTGAATCTCAATGACATCCTTGTGGGGTAGAGTAATCTTGGTCGTAGTATTTTCATTCTTCACTTTAAATATGTCCTGCCACTCCCTTCTGGCCTGCAGAGTTTCTGCTGAAAGATCAGCTGTTAACCTTATGGGGATTCCCTTGTATGTTAATTGTTGCTTTTCCCTTGCTGCTTTTAATATGTTTTCTTTTATCGAATTTTTGATAGTTTGATTAATATTTGTCTTGGCATGTTTCTCTTTGATTTGTCCTGTATGGTACTCTCTGTGCTTCCTGAACTTGACTGACTATTTCCTTTCCCATATTAGGGAAGCTTTCACCTATAATCTCTTCAAATATTTTCTCTGTCCCTTTTTTTTTTTTTGCTTCTTCTTCTGGGACCCCTATAATTTGAATGTTGGTGCGTTTAATGTTGTCCCAGAAGTCTCTGAGACTGTCCTTAATTCTTTTCATTCTTTTTTCTTTATTTAGCTCTGTGATAGTCATTTCCACTATTTTATCTTCCAGGTCACTTATCCGTTCTTCTGCCTCAGTTATTCTGCTATTGATTCCTTCTAGAGAATTTTTAATTTCATTTATTGTGCTGTTCATCATAGTTTGTTTGCTCTTTAGTTCTTCTAGGTCCTTGTTAAACGTTTCTTGTATTTTCTCCATTCTATTTCCAAGATTTTGGATCATTTACTATCATTTCTCTGAATTCTTTTTCAGGTAGACTGCCTACTTCCTCTTCATTTGTTTGGTCTGGTGGGTTTTTACCTTGCTCCTTCATCTGCTGTGTATTTCTCTGTCTTCTCATTTTGCTTCACTTAGTGTTTTTCGGGTCTCCTTTTCGCAGGCTACAGGTTCATAGTTCCTGTTGTTTTTGGTGTCTGCCCCCAGTGGGTAAGGTTGGTTCATTGGGTTGTGTTGACTTCCTCGTGGAGGGGACTGGTACTTGTGTTCTGGTGGATGAGGCTGGATCATTTCTTTCTGGTGAGCAGGATCATGTCCAGTGGTGTGTTTTGGGGTGTCTGAGAACTTATTATGATTTTAGGCGGCCTCTCTGCTAATGGGTCAGGTTGTGTTCCTGTCTTGCTAGTTGTTTGGCATAGGGTGTCCAGCCCTGGAGCTTGCTGGTCATCGAGTGGAGCTGTGTCTTCACATTGAGATGGAGATCTCTGGGAGAGCTTTTGCCATTTGATATTATGTGAGGCTGGGAGGTCTCTGGTGGACCAATGTCCTGAACTCAGCTCTCCCACCTCAGACGCTCAGACCTGACACCCGGCCAGAGCACCAAAACTCTGTCAGCCACGTGGCTCAGAAGAAAATGGAGGGGAAAGAAAGAAAGAAAGAAAGAAAGAAAGAAAGAAAGAAAGAAAGAAAGAAAGAAAGAAAGAAAGAAAGAAAGAAAGAAAGAAAGAAAGAAAGAAAGAAAGAAAGAAAGAAAGAAAGAAAGAAAGAAAGAAAGAAAGAAAGAAAGAAAGAAAGAGAAAGACAGAAAATAAAATAAATTTATTAAAATAGAAAAAATTATTAAAAATAAAAATGTAATAAGAAAAGAAAGAGAGAATGAAAGAATAGAGCAACCAAACAAAAAAGCAAATCCACTAATGATAACAAGCACTAAAAACTATACTAAAAAAAAAGGACTGTCAGAACCCTAGGACAAATGGCAAAGGCAAAGCTATACAGAAAAAGTCACACAAAGAAGCATACACATACACAGTCACAAAAAGAGAAAAAGGAAAAAATATATATATAAATAAAGGAAGAGAGCAACAAAATCAATAAACAAATATACCAATGACAACAAGATGTAAATACTAAACTAAGATAAACATAAACCCAGAAACAAATTAGGTGCAGAAAACAAACCCCAAGTCTACAGTTGCTCCCAAAGTCCACCGCCTTAATTTTGGGATGATTCGTTGTCTTTTCAGGTATTCCAGAGATGCAAGGTACATCAAGTTGATTGTGGAGATTTAATCCGCTGCTCCTGAGGCTGCTGGGAGGAATTTCTCTTTCTCTTCCTTGTTCATACAGCTCCTGGGGTTCAGCTTTGGATTTGGCCCCGCCTCTGCCTGTAGGTCGCCTGAGGGCGTCTGTTCTTTGCTCAGACAGGATGGGGTTAAAGGAGCAGCTGATTAGGAGGCTCTGGCTCACTCAGGCCGGGGCGAGGGAGGGGTACGGAATGCGGGGGGAGCCTGTGGCAACAGAGGCCAGTGTGACATTGCAACAGCCTGAGGCGCGCTGTGCGTTCTCCCGGGGAAGTTGTCCCTGGATCACGGGACCCTGGCAGTGGCGGGCTGCACAGGATCCCGGGAGGGGAGGTGTGGGTGGTGACCTGTGCTTGCTCACAGGCTTCTTGGTGGCTGTAGCAGCACCCTTAGTGTTTCATGCCCATCTCTGGAGCTCGTTTAGGTGGTGCTTTGAATCTCCTCTCCTCGGGCACCACGAAACAATGGTCTCTTGCCTCTGAGGCAGGTCCAGACTTTTTCCTGGACTCCCTCCCGGTTAGCTGTGGTGTACTAACCCCCTTCAGGCTGTGTTCACACAGCCAACCCCAGTCCTCCCCCTGGGATCGGACCTCCAAAGCCTGAGCCTCAGCTCCCAGCCCCTGCCCGCCCCGGCGGGTGAGCAGACAAGCCTCTCGGGCTGGTGAGTGCTGGCAGGCACCGATCCTCTGTGCGGGAATCTCTCCACTTTGCCCTCTGCACCCCTGTTGCTGCGCTCTCCTCTGTGGCTCCGAATCTTCCCCCCTGCCCACCTCCCATCTCCACCAGTGAAGGGGCTTCCTAGTGTGTGGAAACTTTTCCTCCTTCACAGCTCCCTTCCCGAGATGCCGGACCCACCCCTATTCTTCTGTCTCTGTTTTTCCTTTTTTCTTTTGCCTTACCCAGGTACACGGGAAGTTTCTTGCCTTTTGGGAGGTCTGAGGTCTTCTGTCAGCGTTCAGTAGGTGTTCTGTAAGAGTTGTTCCACATGTAGATGTAGTTTTGATGTATTTGTGGGGAGTAATGTGATTGCCACATCTTACTCCTCTGCCATCTTGAAGGCGCCACCCAGTAATTTAATTTAATAAGAAGACAATTTGGACCAGGGACATGATGCAATTGACATGTTGTTTGGAGAATATTAATTTGAAAATTGCATGTATAATACTATTGAGAATACTGGAGAACTTTGACTGGCAAGGAAGTAATTACAATTGTTTAGGCATAAATGATAACAATGTGATGAAGAGCTCTAATTTATTGTTCATCTGCTATGTACCGGCTGCTGTTGTACATAATTTATACATAAGCATTATTCCAGGTGATTCTGTTAACAATTTCTTCAAGGTAAATATCCTTATCTGACCATAAAGACAAAGAGCGAATCAGAGCACTTGAAGTGAGAGTCCCACGGTTAATCCTGCAGTTATTCTCAGAATCAAAGAACTGAAGTGAAATTCCTCTGATCTAAACTACTGATAATGAAATAAAATTATTTTGGATGATGCTGAATCAATGCGGTTATGAACTCAAAGCTTGATACCAAAGTTGGTATATGTAGTTACCATACCAGATATCAATTATCTGTGTTATTAACCTTAATTTCTCTAAATGTTAATCCTGGAAAACATTTCTTTTGTCTGTTGATAGTTTTTTTTTTTTTTAATTTAGTAGAACAAGGATACTATTCCAAATTGCCATAGACTTTGAACTTGTTTGCTTTGTAGGTTGGATTATTCTTTAATTCAAAACTCTTCTGTCATAAATAAAATATTTTATTAGAAATATGTTCATGTTAAAGTAATGTCTTCATGGCCTATATTAGAAGCTTTCATAAAGCCAGAAGAATGTTAGCACAGATGTCAAACATATATTGAATGTCTAAATTTTATTTCTATGTTGAAATGCTTTATATTGCCTCCACATGCATATTTAATATTTTCTCCAGTTTTTCATTAATTGTTGTTTATTTATCACTCTCAACAACTGGCTATTTATAGATAGTCCTTTGAATTTCAATAATTTGATTGCCACTAAGTGAACACATCTATCAAGGTGAGATATCTGTTCCACATTGTACTGAAGTGTGTCACTAATTTCAAATCATTCTTATAACACTCCTGAAATTCTTAATAACTTGTGAAGTGATGATAGCTTTAAAAAAAACTATAGCATTTAAATTAATCTAAGTATGTAAGGTGAATAATATGAGGCTAATTTTGATATTTTTGTTGAAAGCCATGGTCATTATTATTTGGTCTAGTTTTAATTTTTTTGTTTGTTGTTATTTTTGTCAATGGATCAGTAACCTTAAAGAATCACCAAAGACAGACTAAATCTCCCTAAAATTGCAACTAATATATAGAGATCTGAACTTGGAAGCTGTTTCATCCATAAAAATAATTAGATGCTATTCAATCTGCCCCCACCCTACCTCTCTAAATATCAATTGAAAGTTGGTCTTGAAAACTCATGGTATTTTAATAATACAAACCCGAGACTGAGTCAGAAGTATCGTTAGAATCAAAATGACTCATTTTTCAATTATCATTGCTTGGTTCAATCTATAATGGCCCAGTATTTACATTCTTGTAAGAATTTCCAATATTATACCTGTTTCTTCTCAGAATGTTAATCTAATGGAAAGAATAAGTCATCCCTTCTAAAAGGGTTGTCAGTGCTATATAGAAAGTAGATAGACGTATTATTCTCAATACATTTGACTCATTGTTTCCCACATGACATAAAAGCACACATTATCACCAGTTTGAGGATATTCATCCTTATGAAACATAGGCCAAACCACTAAAATCTATTATTATCTTGGTTTGTACCAAAAATTCTGCACTCAGACAGAGACCTATACTTTTCAATTGCTAAATGCTTTGTTCTAACAACCTCTTGTTCAAAATTTTCAGTAGATGACATTTCTATAATTTCTGTCTATACAAGTTCTTTCTTCCCTATGACATTTGTGACCTTCCCAAATATTTACCAAGAATTCCAACTACCATTTAAACTGGTAAGAACAAAAGTGAAATGGTATCTTATAGGGCATATGAGGTCTTAGAACCTTCAGGCCATAGAGCAATAGATTAAATGACCTCTCAAGACCCCCTCCAGTTCTATATTCTATGGGGACTGATAAACCACAGAGATAGCCAAACAAAGAGGATACAATGAAACTAGTTCTATTATCGCAACATTTAATGGTTGTCTGTGTAGGAAGTTCAAAGCTGAAAGTTTCAACAAAGATTCCACCAACACAGTGTTTCCTGCACTTACCACTTTTCTGCTTACAATACTTTCTTACATTTTTCAAAGGCCAAGAAAATGTGCTTTCTTTGTAATTCCAAAAGTAGTTTAAGTTACAGGAGATATTATTACAGATAAAAAAATACGACAGTGAAATCAGAGTAATAAAGTTGGATCTTTGGTTAGGTCATCAAAGCAACCAAAGGAATATAAAAAAAGGCAAAAGTATGATTTTTAATAGAAAGAAAAGTAAATTTTGAGTAGAGACATTACATGCAAACCAAATGAAAAAGAAAAGGGGGAAAGTTAAGGTACTTTGAGAAAAAGTAAATGAAATATACTGAAAGATGAATTAAAGTGTGTTCAAGGGCTATGCGTATCATCTAGAAATAAATATGGCTTTTGTTAGAATAAAAAGTCAGTGCAGAGGAGGAGAGTCTACAACCAATCAAAGCCAAGAAAGAAGAAAATGTACAGGATAAAATATGAAGTATAGAGAAGCACTGAGATGATGGAATGAAGTTAAAAGTGTAAAAAATATGATAAGAAAATTAAGGGTAGAAAATGAAAGGAAGATTGCACAAGAGTTTGAGATAAATCAGGATCCTTTCAAGTAGAGAAGTAAGAAGGGGTCAGGGCTGGAGATAATGGGACCTCCATGAAATGGAAAGTGTAATTTATTCACTGAAGTGGTAGATATTGCTATCAATTTTAATGACTTCTTTGCATCAGCTTTCAGACTAGAGAATTGAGAAAAGATATTAGCAAAGAGACATATATTTGCATATCTCAGGGAAGGAGGATGAAATATCAAGCTAGGGCAATGATTAAGTTATTAAACTATTTAATTTCTGGCAAACTACAGAAAAAATTGAAAATCAACTGGATTTCAGAAAGCAGTATTAATAAATAAGAAGACCTTTATCAGGTACCTTTTAAAACTTTATAGCATTTAAGGAGCTGAAAAAAATAGCCAAGATTTCTAGACTCACTTATTTTTATACCCACAGTCTGAAATAATTTTTAAAAACATAATACTCTGGAAGCTATGTATATACATTTAGACAATCACAGAAAGCTTGATTAGCTTTCTCTGAGAGAATTTTAGTATAATACACACACAATGCATGCATACACACACACACACACATATACATTAATTTTAACTCCATTTTACTCTGCCATGGGAAGGTAGAATTTTTCTGCTCCAGGAAGTCTTTTCACCTCAACAGAGTATAAGCACTCATGGAAGTGCTTGGAGGTAGTCATTCATACACCCACCGCTGTGTGAATGATGAAAACACACACAGAGACAAGTGATGGAGTACAGAGCATGCTGTAGCCATCACTGCCTCATGCTGCCTAGCAGCTTGAAGAAACCAAAAGCCTCACATCAAATTATCCCAGCCAGAGCTTCATACTTACTATCTCCTGATAGGGAATACAGATAAAAATCATCCTTTCCCCATCCTAAGCAGGGTACAGCCAAGTGATTCATTAATGGGCATGAAATCAAAACAGCATCTGTGCCAACTAAAAGAACTTCTAGTAAGATTTTTGTTAAAATGTTGTATGATTTGATCTCAGAAAATCATCTGTGAAAGATCTCCACCTCTGAAGATCTCATCAAATGCTGAAGTTGGAACTGATTTCAGCACTGATGAGCTTGGACTTCACAGGAGAACACAAGATTGCCTGGGAATTACTGCATTGAATGCTTGCTTCAGTCGTTTCTGATGGGCATCCCAGCTGGAGCTCCACGGCTATGAAGGTCTTTTTTCTCATACAATGTGAATTTGACTTCTTTCAAAGGCAGAAGGCCACCAGGCCTGTGTTTATCTAGATAGTAAAAGTTCAAATAATTAAAATAGTAAATCAGTGTGACTCAGTGTAATTGACATGCACAGACTCAGGAGAATACAGAATTCTGCCACTAAGTCGACAAACAAACTTAGAAAAATCTCTTGAATTTTTCTAATGTCATGTGTCCCCAAAGGGGAATAAAGAATAAATGTTTTAGAATTTGTGAAATAAAACAGAGTTCACATTTGGCTGGGACAATCAGGAAATTATTGAGAGTGTAGATGAGATTTAAGGATAGACCATATTTAGATATGGAGGTGGAAAGCTAGACAGTATGCCAGGTAGATCAAAGAGCATGAATTAAATCACAGAAATTGGGAAAGCTCTAGATGTTCAGGACAAAGTACTGAACTTAAAGGAGAACTAAAGGAAAGAGGTGATGAGCCTGAAATTTTTGGAGAATAATTTATAGTGGGAATTGTATACCAGGTTATATTCTCTAGAATTTATTCAGTAGAAAATTATTGGACATTTCACTTTAAGCAAATAGGTATGATGTTCTAACAAAATTAACTTTGGTTGATGTGCAGGATTGGTGAAGCTATTCTAGGGGCTAAATTTGGGTAGTATAATCAGGAGTGGAGAGAGTTTGGCTGGGGAATCATTGTGAAGAAAGAAGCCACAGGGCATGGGAAGTGATTAGGTAAAAGACAAAGGAGATACTAGATAAAGGAGTTGAAGATTACCTGGAAGTAGGGTGATGTCATTCATACAAATAAGTCTACTATGAAGAGGAACAGGAGAATAAATAATAAGTCTGATTTTAAAATGCTGAATTGGTGGTGATGACCAAATACAATAAGGAGAAAGGTAGATTGTTATGCTGTTACATTATTGACCAAAATTGTCCAACAGCTATTTCTACTCAATACCAACCAAGCTAATGATGATTCTCTAAATTATAAAAACAAACAAACTTTACAATGTTATTAAATAACAGTCTGTCTATTTGAGCTGTCTATTTGAGTTCTTTGAGGAGAAAAACACAAAGTTCAAAAACATTCACAAGAAATACTCTAAAGCTGAAATGAAAAGAATGTGATATAATCAGTCATTATACTAAATCTGATATTCACAAAAATAACATAAACTCAGGACTATTAGGAAGTAATCTAAAAACCCACTACTCCTGACACATACACTCAAGTTCAAATGTAATTGCTTTGGAACAAGAGTCTGGAAAAAAATTACTTCCTTCTAAACTCTGACCCAACCTCTCACATGTCTAATTTGTTTTCTGAGTCAAACATCCAAAAATCTTTGAAAGACTCCAGCACTAAGTAGAAAGGTTTCCTATGCATGATTCTGGCTGTAGAAGTGCCTCTATTTGTCAATTTAGGAAGCTGAGAGTATGAAAAATTGTATCAACAGTTTTCTACAGAAATAAAGTCTAAAAAATTACTTTAGCAGAATTCAACATTCAGTATGTCTGTAAAGTAAACCTGGCTACCTCTCCTCATTTTACTTTCATGCTAACTCAACTGTTGTCATTTTACAGAAATGATCATCCCCTTCAAAAATGACCATTCACTGATATAGAATTCTTCATTTTTTTGGTTTGTGATGGCTTAATTGATACCAACTCTGGCAACTTTATTGTTTTATTTTTCTTATTATTTACTCTTACCTCTTGTTACACAGCTTAGTTTTAAAATTATCTCTAAAAATGTCTATTATGAAATATGCATTTGGTTCATCTTTTATGCATTCTGTCTTCTCTTTTGGGGGGTACCTGAAGAGTAGAAGAAAGAAACAGGAGAACCTTAAAACAAAAGCCTTAGCAATTGAATTACTCACAAATTTGATCAGCATGTAATACAGGCTTCAATTAGTATTTCTCTTTAGTAGATGAGACACCTCAGAACCTCCCATTCACTGTCTGAGGCTGCCTCCAAATCAAGCCACTCTGATCTAGTGTTGTGATCAATATAATTCTTGGCACACTTAAATGTGACCTCCAATAAGACACAAGCTCTTTGTGTCTCTGGTTTTCTTATTTGTAAATAGGCCTGATAATACTTCTGCAACAGAATAATCTGAAGCTAAAATAAACTAAAGAAATACAGACCATACCTGCTACAAAGTAAGTGCTTCATAGTAAGTAAAACCAGTTAATAAGTAAAGCTTCTGTTAATCAACTTGTCACTTTTTTGATGCAATGCCAAATAAACAGCTTCATATATTTGGTAGCAAATGTACTGATTTTACCAGAATGTACTGATTTTTACTATCTCAGTTCTAGTAAATTCAATAATTTTACTAGAATTTCAGTTCTAGTAACTTTAACTACTTTAAAATTACTTTGTTAAAGTAGTTTATAAAGGGCTTAAGTATATCCATAAGTTGTGAGGGCAATGAGACATTAAAAAAGAGACAGAAGAAGGCAATTTGCCCTCTCCACCCTACTAATATTGATAAAATTGATCAATAGCATTTCTGACAACCTTTAGGGCACTCCGGCTACTGACCTACCTCCTAATTTGCCAGCTGCTACTGCGTGACCTCCATTTATCTGCTATAAACTGTGGCCTTTATAGCATGCGTCCTTACCTTCTATACTGGCCCTCACCTTGATATTATTACATTTATTATACTGTTGGCAATAAATCAAATTTTCCTTCATAATTATTACTTGTACTTCGAAACTACATTTTTTTAATTTGAGGACCCTTTTCACCTCAAGAAATATTCATGATCTTCCACATAATAATAGATAGTTGTGATTATTTCTGAGCTAACCAAATATATAATCAAAAAATTTGCCACCGAACTTAAATGATTTTAAATTTTGTGTTATTTTATAAATTATAATAGTTTCTACTATATACATTTGAAAATATCCAAAATTTTCATATTATACTACATGCACTAATACACACACATTTGTATATATAAAGGCTATTTGTTGAAACTATGGGTTCAAGGATCTTTTGCAACAATTAAAGCTGTTCCCCTCTGGTCCTCAGTAGACAATTTGGGTGCATGCATTAAACCAACAAGGATCTCAGAGGACCTAACATAGTGGATCTCAACCACTATTCTCAGGAAGTAGTTTGGAAATCTATGGAGATACTGAATTGTAACAATGATGAGGGATGCTATGCCACTTAGGTGATGGGGGTCTGAGATGTTGGTTGCCCTGCAATGTAACAGAGAGTCCCACACAATTTTTAAATGTTCTACCAGACATCTATATATGTGAAGAATCTGTTTTAATGCACCTTATCTTAGAAACCAGGTCCATTTTACATATAAATTCAAAGCTTTAGGGGCAGGTTTCTAATATATATTGAAACTTCCAGGAATACATCTACTGTGTAAACCAAAGGAAGGTCGAGTGTACTTTGCCTTACTTGAAATTTTGCTGAGAGTTAATTACCAGTTTGAATAACAGGTGAATATAGGCAAGGTTGCACATGGTATTTGAGTTGTCAGTAAACATGCCTGTATCAATCTTGGTCTGTAATTGTCATATTCATAGTATTTCTACATATAAGTGCTAGCCTCCGTCTTTCATTATAGTCATGACCAAGCTTTTGCAAATTAAAAATATATTACTTTGTTAAAGATTATTTTCTTTTATATTTATCTTTTAGAGTTAAGATATTATACAGATTCTTTTTTGTTTAATCATGTGTATTGGTAAGTGAAGATATAAATGAATTGTATTTCAGAATAGTAAGGGTTATTACAAAATATTTATTAAAAAGGAAGTGTTAGGTCTGATCTACACCAAATGACACTGTATTGGATTATATTAAATAATTTTTGTAACTGAAGAAGTTTCTCAGGGTTCTCTGATCCAGATAATTTAGATTTACTCCATCAAAATATAGATGCTCAGAATCCATCCCATGGCAGATATTCATTTCTCCTTTACCAAATGGAGGTGAGTTGATGTCTGGAGAGGTTAGGATAAGGAAGTCTTTTGTCATGTAAACTCTTGTAATAGCACCCTCAGATAATAGGGTAACTCAGTGTTAGCTAGTGGAATATGAAGAGAATGGTGCTCTGCTTGAAGGCAAAAGAAAATGAATCAAATGAGTAACTCATCATGGGACACTGCATTTTCATACAAATGTAATTGTACAACTATTACATGGTAATACAACTCTATAGAACCTCAAATATGTTCTCAAAAAAAAATAGCACAGCCTGGACTTGCCACTAGAATGATGGTCCTCTAGTTTTGCTGTAGACATAAACTTGAGTTGCAGACTCCAGAAATGCATAGGAAATTTGGGTAAAAGTCACAGTTTACTTATTGAGAGCCCTAAAAAAGAGAGCAAGAAGAAGCCACTGTGAGGTTTTCCCGTGATTGGGATTCACTTGTACAGGTAAGTAATCTGAGCCACTGCTAAGAGCTAATGGCTACCCCCATGTGGAGCATTTGTCAACCTGAATTTCCGTATGCTGGCCTACGGCAGGGAGCATACTCATGGACAGAAGCACCTCAAATAGCAGGCCCTACCTCTTTCCTCCTGCCTAGGTGGATCCATCACTAGAACCCAGTCTCAAAGAAGTAAAAAATAAGACTCCGGCTACCTCACTCCTATGCTTCTTATTGCAAATGTCTTCATTCTGGCCTCTTCCACCTTGCTCAAGTTAGAAAAGTAAGAACAATTTTCCCACTTTGTTATCGCCAGTAGTCCTGTGTAAAAGAGACCTTGATTCATTTAGCTTGTGCCCTGTCGAGCTCTTATAAGTTCCTTTCTATTTATACTGCCTTTACCATGTACATAATATTTTACTTGTTTCTGGGATCTAATGTTGGGCAAAACTCAGACACTGTCCATCATGTTATGGAGTGTTAGACCTAGCCTAGAAGACAATTAAATTAACTCACAAATAAACTGAACTGAAAGTCTGATAAATGCTACAAAGGGAAGGTGCATGGTGCCCTGAGAGCACATAAAGAGGATTTGACTTAATTATAAGGACCAGGGAAGAATTCCATATGAAAATGACAATTGAGCTGAACTTGGAGGACTAAACAATGCAGTGGATGCTCTAGAACCTTGCCCAGACCACCCCTTCAGGACTAAGGCACTAATTCCCACCAGTAATGGGAAAGCCAGTGGCTGACAACTTGCAGCTAAATTGTTCTCCAACTGGAAACGGTTTGGGCTGGGAAGGGGCAGGTTAAAGACCTGACTGGTATCTTTAGCCATTTCTCATCCATAAAATAGAGTTAATAATACTACCCCAATTACCTCAAAAAGTTTGGGGGAGAATTAAATTAAATCACATATATGAAGTACCCAGTACAGGACCATCTAAGTAAAAGATAGTTTAGAATAATTGTGAAGAACATGGACTTGATGACAGACCATTCTGGCTTCAGATTATAACAATGCTATTTATCCAATGTGTGAGCTCAGGCAAAGTGATAAATGGTTACAAAATTTTCAACCACATAAATTTGCTGAAGTACTATAACCCAGCACAAAGTAAAAAAGTAAGCCCTTAACTTTCTTATTAATACTAATTACTACCAAGTATCTTAAATTGTCAAGGATAATTGTTAGTTATTATTAATCTTTATATTTTAGTGCCTAGAATAGCATTAGAATTTCATAAATATTTTAAATGAATAAATGATCATTTCCCACTAGTAATTTATTCAACAATACTTATATTCATTAACCATATTTATGAATTGCTTTCTATGTATGAAGCCTGTTGTAGGTAAAGTTTCCCTGGTATGCCTGGAGAACTGGTGGATATTTACAACTGTCAAAGAAGATTTAAATAGTAATGTAAAATTCCCGTTTCTTTTGAAGGATATAGGCTTCTAAAAGTGGTCAACTCCAAGATTTGAACAACAAGAATATGCTTACCCATCCATATCCTATACAATTCTGTAGGCTTTTTTCATATCCCTGTCTGTATTTATTTCTTTCTCTTGTTTGTATAGAAGTAGTTTTAAAAACTTCTGTGAATTATTAGTTACTAACTTCTCACAAGTTGCTAGGTGGTGATATATATCTGCTACAGACTGCAGAAGATATGTTCAAAGCCATATCTATTAAAAAGTTTTGTGTCATAAATTTGGTGTAAAATATAGCAGTATCAAATCAGAGAGACTCTCTATAGCCTATCTCCCTAAATCTAACATCATTCCTTTATGAAGTTGTCAGCCTGAAGAAAATTGTCAAAAGAATACAGGTAAGAATCGGCCCTCACTCTCTCCTATAGAGACCCATTTAAAGCAAAGTTCAAATCACTATTTTTCTTTCAGAGAAAGCAAATAGACTATTTGAGTAAAAAGGCCTTTGAGATCTTTTTTTGTTTTTTTTTGTCATTGTTCATTCTGCACCTGACCTTGATTTTTGTTTTTCTTAATATCTTATTTATTTATTTATTTATTTATTTATTTATTTATTCATTCATTCGTTCATTTATTTGGCTGCGGTGAGTCTTAGTTGTGGCGCGCGGGATCGTTGTGGCAGGTGGGCTTTGTAGTGGCAGCATGTGAACTCTTAGTTGCAGCATGTAGGATCTAGTTCCCTGACCAGGGATTGAACCCGGGCCACCTGCACTAGGAGTGCAGAGCCTTAGCCACCGGACCACCAGGGAAGTCCCAGGTCTTTGAGGTCTTAATAATCAAGATGAAGAGGGTACATTGGAAGACATTATGATATAAATGTAAAAATATCAAAAGGAAACATATTATCAAGATTAATCTGCAATTCATTTTGCCCAACACAGCTACAGAGTTCCGAGTCAGCCACTCTTAATTTGAGTGAGTTTATTTTCATTTAATTGCACAGATTCAACATTGAGAACAGTAATAGTTCCCCATCATTATTCAGTCCCTACTACAGTTTGTGACATTAATGTTTTGATGCTGGGAATGGCTGCCCCATCCCGGAGAACTAGATTTTATACTTTGTATACTTGTAATATTTATCTTATTGTAGCAGGTTATGGCTAGGGCAATATTAAAGTTATCACATAAGTAAAATTCAAGCCATAATAAGTCTTTGAAAGAGAAGGATGACTGACAATGTGTCACTTATTTCAAAGTCTAGACTTGAGAGAAAATGATTTCTTAATTTCTTTTAATAACCATGGAAATCTCAATAATATTTCATAGCATTGTGTAGCATAATGAACAACCAGAAAAACTGAGTGTTCTCAGGCACCATTCTAAATGTTTTACATCCCTTCCTTCATTGCTACCATAATAGCAATAATAAGGTAGGCATTGCTATTACCATCAGTTTACAGATAAAAAGACTGTGCCTTGGAAATATCATTATTTAAGCGATAAACTAGGATTTGAGCCCAGGTTGTTCAACTTCAGAGTTCTTACTCTTAACCTTTAAAAATTAATAAGGATTTAGCATATAAAATATAGTATAATTGTAGGATATTAAGTTCAAAAGCCCACATGCACAGCATTTGTTGAAAAGCTCTTATTGAGTCAAATTTTCAGCTTCAATTCAGAGAACCACCTGCGAAAAAACATCTTCAGTACATCTTCCCAAACATCTCTCCAGATTTGCTTTTCAAAATCAGATTTCCAAAAAGTAGAACTACTTCAAAAATTTAACTTAGAGAAAGAAATTCCTAAGGAAAAATAGCTATATAAATGCTTATACTTGAACATACTTTTGAATATTTCTGACCACTATCTTCTAGAGATATATATTCTCAGCTATTTTCCTCAGGTTATCTATTACAGCAATTGTATAGAAAATAAATGATAAGCATAGGAAGACTGTTTTCCATGTACTTAAAACACTAAGTAATATTTCATTCTGTTATACCAAATCTACTCGGTAAGTTAAAACAGGTTCAATTTGATGAAGTATGTAATTTGAAATTCTTAAGCTTATAATATGAATGATTACTTTCTCCCATAATCTGCTTAGGGATTTTTTTTCATTTGTAAAGCTAGAACATTTGGCTAGCTAAACACAACATCAATAGAATTTGTCACTCAATCCATTGTTTATTAATCATTTTCTCCTGATAATCTAAATGATGATTAGACTTGCCTCAGTGAATTCTTTACTCTTCTTTTTTTTTTTTTATAAATTTATTTATTTATATTTTTGGCTGTGTTGGGTCTTCATTGCTGCATGCGGGCTTTCTCTAGTTGCAGCGAGTGGGAGCTACTCTTCGTTGCAGTGCATGGGCTTCTTTCTCATTGCAGTGGCTTCTCTTGTTGCAGAGCATGGGCTCTAGGCACGCGGGCTTCAGTAGTTGTGGCATGGCGGGCTCAGTAGTTGTGGCTCGCAGGCTCTAGAGCACAGGCTCAGTAGTTGCTTAGTTGCGGGCTTAGTTGCTCCATGGCATGTGGGATCTTCCTTGACCAGGGCTCGAACCTGTGTCCCCTGCATTGGCAGGTGGATTCTTAACCACTGCGCCACCAGGGAAGTCCTCTTTACTCTTCTAAAACACATCTAGTTTAACCCTCTTACGTACTCTGATTTGTCATAATTTGAGAAGTGAAAGTGAAGAACATTTCTTTCAAAAACAAATTAAGGCAAAATAAAATATTTTAAATGTGAAAGAAATTGCAAAACTAATATTTTTAGCAAGGGCAGATGTCATAGATAACAGAGAAAATGCCTATGTATTTTACAGTCACTAATCCAAAAAATACCCAATAAGTTGAAAGCGTGATTCAACAGGGAGATTTCCTTTTAATTTAGATATACAAACTGTTCATTTTCTTACTAAATATGAAACTTTTATGAATTATAATAAATAGTAATAAAAACTACTGAAAGAGTAGGGCAAGCTATTTTTCATGCAAATGAAATTTCAGAAAACATTGGGGTAAACAAAACTTCAAAAAAATATATTTTATTACATGTTTTTCAAAAAGTCACCACTGTTATTTGTTAAAAGGGCATAATAGGCAGAATTGGACAACCCTCAGACAGATATAAATTCAGTCTGGCAAACCATCCTTTTCACTCTGGAGTAGACCACGTCTGCATGTATTGCTAAATCAGCTCTCGACTCCTCCATTCTCAACACCCCTTTTATCTATGTAGGCTCATTCGTTATATGTTTCATCTCTCCAGACCAGCTCTGTGTTGCTTTCTGTGTTTCTCGTCACGCTTGTAACAATCCATCTTCCTCTTCTCTACATCCAGTCTATTTTTACATTCACTTAAAAAAAGTCTCTTCATAAAATCAAATTTTCTATGATTCTTGTCAAGCGCAAGGCCTAACCTCTTCTTTTTTTTTTTTTTTTTTTTTATTCTGGAGAGACAGAAGTATGAGGAACAAATGTATAGAATGACAAAATAAAACTAGGCAAATTTTTATAAAATATTTAGAAAAATCTCTATTTTGAAGCTAATCAGCTGCTTGGCTAATACAATTGTCCATGCTGGTTTAATATCATCTCTGAGCCTCTGGGACAAGGACAAAGTCCATCAGTACAATGTATAAAGTATTGGGCTCACCAGGCATTCAGCAAACAGGAATAATGAGGATCTTGACCTTTTGAAGTCCTTTTACTTTTAGTATTTACCAGAATTCACTCCATTGCTATTATTTGCTTGAATTATTTCACTGAGTTTGGAAAGAGTATATAGAAAGCATTGCATTTTCCATTCTCTAACTGCCATCTCATACCATGTATTAATAAGCTCTAGAGAGTAAATGAGTATGAACATTAAATTTTATTTCAATTTATTCTTTTTCATTCAATGAAATTATTCAGATACAAGTTTTGGTGCCGGAAAGAATTCTGATGTCTTAATTATGCTGGATGCTGGTCGCCTCGATTAATTAGATTATGGTGGCAATGAAGGCCAAATCCTGTGCTGAACAATGGCTTTGCTTTTCCTAAGCTGCTAACTCTACCCATAACATAGGCAGATGCCTAACATACACCTCCATTAGTCAGCAGGGTAAGTGAGCAACAGAGTGTGAATAGATCTGCAAAATCTATCATCACCATTGAGAAAATTGTTTGGTATGCACATACTACCAATAGTGAGTGAAAAGCATCTGTTTGTTTAAAAAAGATCTGGGTTGCTAGCTTTCAACTATGGCTTAGTTTAACAAGAGCAATGCCAATGGCTTTGCTATATAACATATAAATTGTTTAAAATTCTAAGAACCCCTACGTAATAGCAAACAGACATCAATACATAAAAACATTAGGGTCACATTTTCGAGATGAAATGTTTACGCACCTTTAAATGAAGAAGAATTTTTGTTTATTATGACCAGTAGGAATACTCTTCTGCAATTGAGAATAACCATTGGTGAAATGGTCCAATAAAGTTTCATCATTTATGCTGTTGTTAGCTGATTATTTTTAATATTATTTGTTTTACACAGTAACTTTCATTAAAGAAACCCTACCTTTATTATTATGTTATATTGATAACAATAAATATATCTTATGCTGATTATTCTACAGTTTTGATGCAAATAAGACATAATAGTACAAACCCTCGAAGATATTTTGATACAGTTTTGTCATCAAGCAAAATCCTCCAAGGATTGTTTCATTTGTCATTGGGACCCTGGAGCCTAGTTCAGTGCCTCACACAGAGACAACTCTTGGAACATGCTTATGGAATTTCATGGACCCACTGAAGCACCGTTGTACACCTACAGGTCAATGGTACATCTATGAACTGCGTGGCTGATACTTCTTTGCAGTCCTAGATCCCTAGAGGTGTGAAAACTGGGCCAAATTTTTCAAGTTTTTATCAGCTCACTTGAGAAGCACTTGGCTATAGAAAAAGGATGCCATAAGTCAAATTTCTGTGGGAGACAGGCAAGTAACATAAATCAGTAATACAGAGAAGAGTGTGAAATATTAGAGAATAGTAGAAACTTGCCAACTGGAGAGATCAATGTCTCTAATGTGGGTGCTTCTTAGATGTAGCCAAGCACTGTCATTAAGTCATGAGCATCAAGAATTATCAAATAATCTGACTTCTAAGAGAATTTGGAAATCCAAAGTTTTATATGAAATCTCGGATTATTAGAGTTTGGAAACAACTAAAAATATTTAAAAGTCTCTATGAGGCCCAAACAAAGCACATCTGCTGGTTGGAGCTAACCCTCACACCATAACTTTATGATCTTTTGTAAACTGCAAAGAAAATAGAGTAAGAGTTGTGAAGATCTCTTTCTAAAGTATAATCTGAATTCCTTTTTTATTTGCTTATGTACAATAAAGATTGAATTACATTATTTTTAAGGTCCCTTTCTGTTGTAACAACTTACCTCTTTATTATATGCCGAAAAATGTATGAAACATAGACCTATACAATAGGTCTATACAATAAGGATGTTTACCTGTATAGCCCTTGGAACATTCCAGAAATGCACTGTGTACTCTATGATAGAAAGAGGCAGGAGGAAGTTATGGGGAGAATTGAGAGAGAAGAGTAAATTGGGCATCGTTTACACAAGGAGGTTCTGAGGTAAGTATTCACAAAGCGTGACTGAAGTCAGTTTGCTGCGGCAGGAGTACATGTATACAGTCAGGGACGGAAAAGGTGAGATTACTTGGAGGGCTGGTGAGAGTCTGTTTTGGTCCTTAGACTTTAGAAAAAGAAGGTCAGAGGATTTCTTTTGAAAAAGAGGTTTAGGGAATCGGCAGTGAGGCTCAATAATATGAGATATATTGTCAACAAAAGACATGGGAGGGAAAAGTTAAGAACAGGATTGTTGCATATGCTAGAGCCAGAGGAAGCGTTTTAGTTCTGGGACAAGAAAAGTCTTATTTAGAAGCAATGGCAGCAAATAAATCAGAGGGAGAACAAAACAACAGGAGCTAGCTAAGTGATTTTAAAAGGCTCGCTCAAAATTGGCAGGCCTATAAAAATAGTCTGTTTTGGCAGTTTCTTAACTCAGAAGAATTTTTGACAGATCTATAATATGATTTATTCCCAAACATGATCATTCCTTACGCAGACCTGAAATATACTGGATATTTTTCTTATAAATTAAGAATCATAGTCAGAACGATTAAGAATTAATTAAGGATAACGGAGAACAAACAACATACTCCCTTCCTACTGGCTAGCTTTCATTCTTTATAATCTTCTTTATCTAATTTTGAATTAAGAATGTGAAAAAAGAGTCCACTGTACAGATAAATATACATGCTATTTGAGGATTAACAAATGAAAACATACGGGGTAGGTAAGCAGTGCAGTTCCACACCATAGAGGAGGAGATGATTCAGAAGAGGGAAAAGTAAGCTTTATTAACTGCTTACATTTATGTCAAGTGGCTCCCTTAACCCAGTCACTCTTTCTCCTGCACTGTTTTTTTCACCAGAGCACGTTCACTACCTTACATTAACTTAATCATATTTCATCTCTGGAATCTATCTCCTTCCTCTAGAATGTAAGCTGCATGAGAGCAGTCTTCTCATATATATAGTGGATCCTGTAAATCTAACACTTAAAACCACGCCTTGCGTACAGTAGGTGCTTGATAAATTTGTGCCGGATTCATGAATAAGGAGTGATTGTCTAACTTGATTTTTTGATCAGTTTTGTGTAACAACTAAACTGATAATTTTGTGACTTTTTTTTTTAAAAAGGACTTCATCTTATCATGTCAGAGCCTCAGTTCTCATGGAAGTAAGTAAATATGACTAAACAGGTGTGCAATATCCTTGAGGAGCTTCAGTTCCATCCACTGTCATGACCGCTCCCACCAAATGTAACACGACAGTCAGGAACCCTGAGTCCCAGACCCCTAGGTCTTGCTCACTTTCTCAACTACTCTCACGGCCTTACCTTCCTAGTGCTTTTCACGTCACTCTTCCTGAAATACCCCTACTCTTCACTGGCTAAAAAACTGCCACTAATTTAAACCAACAGGTTCAGTTTTTCCTTTCCTTTTCCCCAGAACTTTGCTTTCATTTCAAGTACAGCCCTTACTTTATAACACTGTAATTGTTATTTTCATTTCTATCTCTACCACCAGATTTTGAGCTCTCAAAGGCTAGGAACATAAAATAATTGACTTTAAAATGACTATTTTACTGTGTCATGCCATTCTTAATGACTGGTTCATTTTGTTTACATTTTAGACTGAACTGATCACTAAGAATGGCAAACCAATATTGGTATGCAAAGTAAATTTTCAATTTTTTTATGTCTAATGTGAATTGAAACACTTTTCTGACTGCTAATTCACCCATGATTAAAAAAAAAAAAAAAAAGGCATGAAGATTGCTACGATCAGGGTGAAGTAAAAAGAGCCAGTAGCAATGTGCAAATAACATTCATGAGGTGGGTTAGTCATGGAATTTCTGGAAGCCTTTGATATATGGCAAACCACAACTCAAGATTAAAACCACAGTAGCCCTAAAATATCAACAAAACCTAATGCAGGACAACCATAGTCCTGCATTATATGTAGGGGTGTGTGTGTGCACGTGTGTGTGTGTGTGTGTGCACACGTGTGTATGTGTAGTGTGTGCATCAAATCTGTCGCTGCTCTAATTTGTCTTTCTATTTAGAAAAGAGTTTCTCTGCTGCCTTAAAGTAGCTTTAAGAACGATCTTGTCTGTGGCTAATAATCTTCCTATCACTTGATCTTTAAAGAATTAGAGTGACCCCTACTGCCCAAGTTAAGTGGATAAAGTCATCACTTTTCCTAAGGAAATTTCAAATGCAAATTTTAACTTACTGCTTACGATTTCTAATCAAAGTCAGAGTCCTTCATTTCACCTTAAACCCATTATTAAAACAGAATGAAAGGAGACATTTGATGAAAGTTTTTCTCCAGTAAAAATGTATGCACTTAATTTAGTCTCACAGCATATTCTACTCTTTCCAGCATGGCAAGCATTTTTTTTTTTTTTTGTAAAATTATAATAAGCAAAGAAAAGAGGAACTGAGGTGAAATGTCAACTTGGCAGTAAAATAGGCATTTGAACAATCGCAATTGATTTGGAATGTAAAAGAAATGCATAAAGATCTGAATGCAGCATTGCCTAAAATTGAGATTTTAGTAATTCTCTATTTTTAAAGACTAAATTAGAAGTATTGGTTTTCTTTCACATTTTTTGATTTTAATGGGGATTAAAAGTTAATAGATGGCTTGGCTGTAGATAATAAAGATTTCTGTCATTTGTTGAAGTAATACAAATCAATATAAAAGCTAGAGACTGCAGTCACAACAAAGACCTCAGTATGGGGCTACCAAGAAAGATGACATCTCAAATTTTCACAGAAAAAAATTATAAAAGAAGCTGTTCTTTGAACTGCTAGAAATCCATTCTACCTTTTTAGATAATGCTCCTTAACTGAATTTTTTTTAAAAGCCACCTTTGGAGACCTTAAGAATTTTTTGGAGCCCACTTAGGTTTTAGTATTGAATGTATCTTTTTACAAAATGTAATGTACCACCACATTGACTTGCATTAAAAATTAAAATACTTTGAAAACTTTTTTAACCATTTCAGCCAAAAAGGCTTCCAAAAGAAAACAAATGGGCTACAAAATACTGCTCTAGAAACCTATGTCTGCATCCATGGTATCAATAAAGTATTGATTAATGTCAAATAAAATTAGTTTTACAAGATCAAAAATGATTTTTACAATTATAGAAGTAACTACATTTTGGATATAATTTTTTCAGTTATTTGCATCATAAGATAGTTGAACCCCAAACTCTGTGATGGTTTAACAAATGTGCTATAGAGATTAAAAAAAGTATTAGTATAGAAAATTCTTAACACATAATGTAACATCTCAAGCTGACTTTGTAATGAGTAGTGTTGGTTTCTGCATGGGTCCTCCCTAAATAAGAAATCGATTTGATTTGTTCTGTCCATTCATTTTTAGCCTTGATGTTTAGGGATCAATTTGCTTCAGAGGATAGTTCTAAAAAATCCATGCCACGATGAATGAGGCTAAAGTAGGATTTGGAGTATTGAGAATACATAGCTTTAAGGAGAAAAAAAGGTGACAGAGGTAGGGAGTTGCTAAAGGATAGAGATATTAATGCACTCTATATTACTGTTACTAAATGCATTTGTTCAGCATGGTTTATTTGGTTTCTGCTTAAATTATATTGATTGTTATAAATATGATATTATACAATTCTTTTACTTCTTACCATCACTAAATAATTTAAGACCTGTCATAAAGAAAAATGCCAACTCCTCAAATTTAAGACAGTTTTGCTTTTATACCAGTACATAAAACTAAAATAAATTTCCTATTTAACAATATATATTTCAGGTAGAGGAATATTATTAGCAAATATTGCATTATTTCATAAAAGTTATCAAATTCTTATGTTAAAATTTATATCTGTAAAAGGAGGCTCAAGAACAGAAAATTCACACACTTGCTGTCAGCATAAACTTTAGTACAAAAAAAAAAAAAGAAAAAAATCCATAGACAATATACCATCTGTCTCCTAAACCATGTGAAAAGAAAAGCTTTGAAAATTCAGCCGCTGCTAATGTGACATGTTGAAACATTAATCACCCCCTTAGGCCAGTATAATTGTAGTTCCATGTTAATTACCTAACAATTAACAGCAGTAATTTCCAAGGGGCAATCAATGAATTAGCTCGTGATTTTCCCACAGATTTCAGTCCCACACTGCCAATCTGAATGCATTTCAAATTCCTCACTGTGGTTCATCAATGACACTTCTGGTGTATGAAATAAAAATTCATCTGCACCCTTACTAATTAGGCTCAAATATATCCCTATGTGTATTGCAAACTCTATTCACTAGCATAAAATCTCTGCCACAGGCATTTTTCCCCATTTAAAAATTCATTTTCTATTAAATTAGAAGGTCACCTAGCAGGAAAATGTACTAATCAAGATTTTATCACTAACGAATTAAAGGTTTTTAATAAGCAAATTTAATTAAGTTATCCTAACAAGTGATAACAGCTATTTACAACTTATGGTGATATGTGTATGTACACTAGAGTACTGAGTGTTTGAAATCATATTCCTTGAATTCAGATGCTACATATTCTATACACAGAGGGAAGTTGACTAGGTGCATATATATAAGATTGAAATCTTTTCAAGTATAACAATTTTTTGTGGGGGATGAGGGGTGCTTGCTTGAAAAAAATTAGTTTTCTATATTTTAAATAATAAAGGACAGAGAATATTCAATTTAACAGAATATTATCTTCTTTGCTTGATGCTGTACTTGTATTGGTGTCAATTACTTCTATGTGTTAATAATTTGCCTTATATCCTAAATGCACAAATATTGTATTTGATTATTCTCTCTTGAGATAATGATAAAACTTGTACTTCCAGGCGGTTATATATGATCTTAACAGACTCTCCACAAAGAAAAAGTGAAACATATATATGACATGTAACCATCTATCTGTTGAATTTACTAACACTTTGTTTTTGCCTTTATTATTGTCATGTACATATACAAAGATTTTTGTTCCCTGAAGAATATCCCCTTTTAAAATAAGTGATGAAGAGAGAACAGAAGAAAGATTAACAATATGGCAATGGCAAAGTTCCAACAAGACACCCATAGGCAGTTTTGCAATTCCACCATTGGGTTTTTCTTCTTTTAAAAGATTATCCGTCAGATTCATCAACCCATAACTCAGTTCATTCACTCATAAAGCACACACCACTCTGAATATTATATCTAACATAAATCACAAATAAATATTTCATGTTATTTAATGGTGTCTTGAAATCTAGGTGAGGCATGCAGAAAAGTGTAATGTTAACTGTTTTAAAAATGGAGAGGAGAAGTCAGCATTTCCAGGAGAAAGAACAAACCCACTGTCCTGTACGCTGCTCACAATGATTATTAATGAACGCATGCATTGGGGTACAGATAATTTAAGGAGACTCAGAAAATGCAACCTGGAATATTATCAAATGCAAATCACTTCACTCTCAGATTCTCTTTCTTTGAGCAAGGTTTGACACAAATTATGACTAAATCTTGTTACAAGGCACTCATCATTAAATCATACAATTTTTAAACTCAGAAGAACCTTAAGAGGTTAATTTAAAAATGAAATAACTGAAGTTAAGTGATGTAAAGTGACCTATTTATGGTCACACAACCAGTTAATGGCAGACATAGCTTTACTGACCTGCTAGGCTTATGCCCTTTACACCACATTATGCTGCTACACTGTTAGTAATGTCACTATTTTTGTCATTAATGTCATATTTAGCAATAATTAACACATTTTATAAAGAATTTTGGGAGTTTGCCTCTTGCGTCCCTGACCCATTCATTCTTTTCCACCATTAACTGTTAAGTGGTAATACAAAGAACACAATAATACCTCTTTAGGCCTATATAATAATATTAAGTGCCCAAGAAAGCCTCATTTACTGGCTTTGAAGTTCCCCATTAAACTGACTCCAGTTCCCTATTATCCATCTCTATTTCCCACCACTCCCTAATAATCTTATATACGGGCAAGGATTAGACCTTTCAAGTGAAAAAAAAAACAGTAATATAGCCTTTTGTTAAATTTTACTTTCTGCAAAACGAACATACAAAATAACATTACTGGGATTACCAAATCTACAGTGACAATTCTTCTATTCATTTTTTTTTTTTTTTAATTTACAAAATATCTTGATATAATATCCAGAGACATGTCATAGTCATTCCTACATCTATGCTTTAATTCCACTGTCAGAAACACTATACCTTCTTCCTATTCAACTCCAACATATTCTCAAGACTCACATACCCCCAAAATCTGCCTTCACTGCACTAGGCTTCGTCTATTTTCTTTTCTAAATCACTTACACTTTTTAATGAGTGTATGCCACAGGTTAGCTTTAATTACTAAATTTCAATGTTTTCTCTTATTTTTATTTTGATGTGTGGTGATTGATTTATATATATCCCAGCTTAAATATCACTTCTTCAAAGACATCTTATCTGATCTGATCAAACAATCTAAAATAATACACGCAGCCAAATTTCTATCAACACCATGATACTCTTTTATTATTTTGATTTCATTTAAAACTCTCTGAAATTATCTTCTTTATTTATTTACTCATTTATTTAGTGTCTTCCCCTTGCATAATGTAAATTTTATGAAAAAAGTGACCTTATCTTTTTAAATACTGTTCCCCTGGGTCTAGAACAAAGTTTGCTTCAAATCTTGACTCAACAGTAAAATATGAAAGTTTTTTTTCTAAGACAAGAAGAAAAAGACATGGATATCTACTCCGATTACTTCTATTCAACATAGTCATTTATGGAAATCCTAGACAAAGCAATTATTCAAAAAAAGAAATAAAAGCCATCTAAATTGGAAAGAAAGTAAAATTGTCTCTGCATATGACATGATCTTATGCATAGAAATAAAGACTCGACCAAAAACTGTTAGAACTAATAAATAAATTCATCAAAATTTCAGGATGCAAAATCAACATGTAAAAATCAGTTGTTTCTACATACCAACAACTATATAAAAGGGAAATTAAAGGAATAATCCCATTTATAATAGCATCAAAGAATAAAATACTTAGGAATAAACTTAACCAAAGAAGAAAGACTTGTATACTGAAAAACTATAAAACACTGATGAAAGAAACTAAAGCAGACACAAATAAATGGAAAGATATTCAGTGTTCATGGATCATAAGGTTAATATTGTTAAAATGACCGTGCTACCCAAAGAGATCTGTAGATTTTATGCAATCCCTATCAAAATTCCAATCACAATTTTTATAGAAATAGAAAAAAATACCCAAATTTATATGAAACCATAAAAGATCCTAAATAGTAAAAAAAAAATTCTTAAAAAAGAATAAAGCTGAAGGCATCACACTTTTTGATTTCAAAATACATTACAAAGCTACACTAATAAAAAAAAAACAAAAAACAGTATGATAGTGGCCTAAAACAGACATATAGACCAAAGGAACAGAACAGAGAGTATAGAAATAAATCCAAATACATATGGTAACTGACCTCAACAGTGGTGCCAAGAATACATAAATGGGGAAGAGATAGTCTCTTCAATAAGTGGTGTTGGGAAAACTGGATATCCACTTGCAAAAGAAAATTGAACTCATATTTTACACTATACGTGAAAATTAACTCAAAATGAATAAAAGATTTAAAAGTATGTTCTTAAACTGTAAGACTTCTTGAGAAACATAGGAGGAAAACGTCTTGATACTGGTCTTGGCAATGATTTCTTGGTTTTGACACAAAAACTGCAGGCAACAAAATAAAACATAGACAAGTGGAATACATAAGACTAAAAATCTGCACAGCAGAGGAAAAAATCTAGAGAAAAGGCAACAAACAGATGGGAGAAAATATTTGCAATCTACCTAATAATAGATTAATATCCAAAATATATGAGTCTTCTACAACTTAATAGCAAGAGAAACAAATAACCTGATTTTAAAAATGTACAAAGGACTTGTGTAGTATTTCTCCAAAGAAGACATCCATATGGCCACCATACATTAAAAAAAGGTACTCAAAATCCCTAATTTTTAGGGAAATTCAGATCAAAACCACAATGAGATGTCACCTCACATCTGTTAGGATAACTCTTATCAAAAAACAGAAGATAACATGTTGGCAAGGAGGTGGAGAAAAGGAACCCATATACGCTGTTGGTGAGAATGTAGAATGGTGCAGCCTCAATGGAAAACAGTATGAAAGTTCCTCAAAAACATGAAAAATAGAACTACCATATGGTCCAGCAATCCAACTTCTGGGTGTATATCCAAAAGAATTGAAATCCAGACCTCAAAGGGATGTCTGCTCTTCTGTGTCATTGCATCATCATTTGCAATAGCCAAGATATCAAAGCAACTCAAATGTCCATCAAGAAATGAATGGATGAAGAAAATATGGAAGATTCAATGTATATCAGTGGAATATTATTTATAATAGTCCATCAATGGAATATTATTTACTCCATAAAGATTAGTTCTTAAAAAGGAAAGAAATCCTGCCATTTGCAGCAACATAGAGAAAACTAGAGGACACTACAAAGTGAAATAAGCCAGTCACAGAAGAACAAATACTGCATGATTCCATTAATATGAGGCATTTAAAATAGTCAAACCCATAGAAGCAGAGAATAGAATGGTGGTTGTCAGGGGTAAGGGGTGGGTAAAATGTGGAATTGTTTTACCATAGGTATGAATTTTCTGTTGCACAAGATTAATAAGTTCTAGAGACCTGCTGTACAACAAAGTACCCATAAGTTAGCAATATGGTATTGTACACTTTAAAATATGTTGAGAGGATAGATTTTATGTTGTGTCCTTACCAAAAAAAAAAAAAGAAAAGAAAAGAAAAAAAGAAAACCAAGCATAAAGGAACACAAGGAAATTTTGGGAGGTGATGGTTATGTTTAGTATTTACTTTTGTTGTGGTGATGGTATTATGGGAGTATGCACACATTCAAACTCATCAAAATGTTTACATTAAATGTATGCAATTATTTGTGCATCAATTATACCTCAATAAAGTTTAAAAGAAATGGTTGACTAGCAGGTCTGGGGTGTTCAAGCCCTATACACTCTCAAGAAAAGTCTGCCCCTTGACCTGCTCCTAGCAGACAACTTCTAAGCCCTTGGAATATGCTACCTCATAACAGTATCCTTGTTTAACCTGGGTCTTGATACACATCAGATAGTTTATGATGACAATGTGATTTATGGTGGGAGCCTTGAGCCATGCAGAATCAGTCTGATCTCTGGTGCGACTGGAGACTGAGTACTTGAGATCAGCCATGTTGGTGCTCCTTGCCTACCACCAGTAAAATCCCTAGACACTAAGGCTTGGATTAACTTACCTGGTTGGCAGTATTCCATATGTGTTGGTACACATCACTACTTGAATCATTAAGTATTATTCATATGGCTCCACTGGAAGATGACAATTGAAAACATGTGTCTGGTCTCTCCTAGACTCTACCCATATGCCTTTTTCTTTTGCTGATTTTAATCTGCATCATTTCACTGTAATAAACCATAATCATAAGTATAACAGCTTTTCTGAGTTCTGTGAATGTTTCCAGTGAACAACTGAACCTGAGGTTGGTCTTGGGGACCTTGGACACACTATGTCATCTGTAAGGTAACACAGCTTCCTGTTTTTTAGGAGTATTAGAGTGTACTACAAACTTTTGAAACTTCATATTTTCTCCCTGCTGCCTAAACATCCCTGCAAACAGGCTATGCACACCCTGCCCAAGTGATCAGGTATACCAGCGTGATAGGGATGGCCCCTCCCTACAACAAGTTCTCCTTCCTGCCCTCCCCTGTCCATGACCTAGTAACACACCAGTGAAATCCTCTCACGCCTTTTCTTGTGTACTCCACTACCACCTTCAATTAAAGTATTTGCCCATGAGTCCGGGATCTGCTTGGTCGAGCCCTACTCCTTGGTACTACCCCCCACCCCATGTGGTTCCTCCTGACCTATGGTAACTCTGTTTCCCTAGGACCTGTGAGTATAATAAACTTTGTTTTCTGGTGCCTTTCTTGTGTTCTTTCTTGTGGCCACATCTGACTGACCATCCCATAAAAGAACACAGAA
Organism: Eubalaena glacialis; assembly: GCF_028564815.1. NCBI lineage: Eukaryota > Metazoa > Chordata > Mammalia > Artiodactyla > Balaenidae > Eubalaena > Eubalaena glacialis. The sequence continues at coordinate 20,355,658 of NC_083732.1, read as the reverse complement.
CGTTTAAGTAGAAGCTCAGAAATGTAATCTCAAGTATTTTTATTTGCATTTTGTTGGTGGTAGTTTATTTGCCTTTTTTTTTTTTTTTTTTTTCTGAAAAGGGGTGTTTTAAACCCTCACTACAGCTTTTGTTTTCACAAGTAAATAGAAAGGAATTACATTGAAGCAGCTTATTGGCTTTGACTGTTTATCATAATATGACTGTTTGCAATTGTTTCAAATCCTAGAGATGTTTCCTCAGCACTCCCCGCATAACTATCCAAGTGTAAATATAGCCTCAGGGAAAAAAATGATAATTTAATGAGTGACAACTGAACAAATGGATAACCCTAATTTTTAGCATTCTTGTTTTTCTTTTAAAACCTAATGTGAACCTACATAAAAACACATAATATATGCATAAAATCTAGGATTTTTGGATTTACAAATGCCAATAGAGGTAATATCACATATTTGTTTTCTATACAAATTATCCCTCAGTTTAAATGTGTTAGTATTCAACTTTTAAGCCGTCCAAGCTTGTGAACATCATGGTAGTTAACAAAATTTAAAATATATTTAATGGAACAAGGACATTATATATATTTAAGCTTGGGTTTCTATATACTCCAGTAGCAGTTTTTATTATTGTTGTTGAGACAGACTCCCTGGTTTTCAAAGAATTTATAAATCCAATTATTTTCATCATCAATTTTTAAAATTGTCACTCTTTTGAAATATACTCCCAAGATGAGCCCATCGTTTTGGGGCCAGCATGCTAAATAAGTCCATATTTAGAAATGTCAAAGATGGATGACATAAAAAAATACATATTTTATGTATTCAAATGTATGTACACATTTTATATCACCTGCAGGGATTTTCCATTACAATCTGATCAAAGATTACCCAATAAAGCAACACAAATCCCTAGAGAACTTTCAGTATTGCCTTTGAAGTATAATGTTTTGAGCCATGATAAAAAGTAAAACTAGGTATAAAGAAAAAAATGTAGCAACAAAAACAACTTCTTTAAAATGTAAAATGCTAGGAAACGGGAGAGATGTATATATTTAATGGAAAAATGAATCCCCCAAATAACCATTTTTTTCCTCATTTTGATTTGAACTTAATGATTCACAGAATTTCATTCCACCCAGAAAACTAGAGAGTACCTCTCTCACTTGTAAAAATATTGCCAGTTCTGAAAAGTCTGTTCAATTATCTGTCCTTTAATTTTTTTTAATCACAGATAAGCTCAGAAGCCTTAGTTCGTCATCTCTTATTTTAACCTAGTGGATATGGGGCATGGTTTCAGTTTTTCCTCATGCAACAGCCATGAAATGGCTTAGGTTAAAAAATTGAAAAGCGTCTTTTACTTTCCCCCCTGTCGCAAGTCCTAGATACACAGCACTCTGTCTGTAACAGAAACTGGACCTTAACACCCCAGGTACTAATCTCTGAAGCAACCAGGGCACGTTTCCCAATGCTCTGGTTGTCTCTTTCAACACCTAGGAAAAAAACATCTTCCTAAGAAGAACTGAGCATATTGAACAAGTAGCAATAGTGATGGGATGTATGTGTCCCTAGGATAGATTCTATCGATAGAAAAATTCTTGGAAGCAGGGGTTACTGACATTGAAGTTTACTATAAACTTCCGAAGTTATAGCAATTAAATCATCAGATGGTTGGGGCAGGAGTCATCACAAGAGGGCATAGCGGTGCTAAATGAATTTGATTTTCCACTCAAATCAGGAAATCGTATAAGACACTGTGAAAATTGTTACCTCTCAACTGTAGACTTGAGAACAATCTGACCAAACTGTGATTAAACCAGAGTCTGAGGAAAATATTGTGACCCAAGAATTTTATACCTAAGTAAGTTATTTTTATTAATTTTTTATATCTTCTATTTTCTAAAAAAAATATATGGAGATATGAATATCTACAGTGAAAAGGTAAGGGCCCCTGAGATCCAAAATACAATTTGCATAACCTACTGAAATAAAAGTGTTTTATTCTAGTAAAACTACTTGAATATTATAGTAAGACTATTCAAAAAGGTGTCTATTTTCAAATAAGTATGTAAAAATCAATAGCTTTTTTGTGCCAGTAATAACTAATTTGAACATATAATAAAACAGAAAATCCATTCAGAATACCAACAAAAATATGACATAGTTAAAAATAAACATAACAAGAAACACACAAAAATTTACATAAAAAGAATTACAGGGCCTTACTGAGGGATATAAAAGAATTGAATAAATAGACAAATTATATCACTGAAGAGTTATTGTAATATTGTATAGATATAATGTATCGATATTAATCCATATTTTAATGCAAGCACTTAAAAATGTTATATATTCCCTTACCTGGTAATATACTTTGAAATTATTATTCTAAGGTGCTACTTATTGCTGTATATAAAGATGCAGATGCAAATATGCTTATTATGGTGATTTTCATAGTAGTAAAATTATCAAAAACAAATTAAATACCTAATAATAGCACACTAGTAAATCTATGATAAATCTATGTATTATTATGAAGCCATTATAATGAACATAACAACATAAAAAGAAATAAATAATAGTTTCTTATGTTTGAACATCACGGTCTGTCTTACCATGTACTATACAATTCCGTATTTAAAAAGGAAAGGAAGGAACTGGGTAATGACAACATTCTTTTCTAAACTAGAGAAATGTCATTTAGACATTATTTTTCTCATATAATAGACATTCTTCAATTGAGGAAAACCACTAGAATAAGTTCTCAAGTCATAAAAAAATGATAAATAAATAACCAATGATTATCTTTGGGGAAAATTATAAAGGCGTTATTGACCTAAATACAATAATTCAAGTGAGACGTGAGTCTGCTCTGCTTATTAGTGCATTCCCATATTTCTTTCTCAGGCCTGGACCTAAAAAGAGCACTTTGGGAGAGATGATCAAACTAAACTTGGCACCTCACACTGGAGAATGTCTGACATTCTCAATGCATCATTGACTCTAGAGCAGGCAACCAGGGCCCTATCTCTGCCCCACACCTTAGTGAGCCCTTCTCTCATCTTCCCTCAACTGTGGCACTGACAGTGCTGCAGCATAACCTGATGAAAAGGACATAGCCTAGCAGGTCAGTAAACGTGGGTTCTGCTGTTGACTGTTTGCGTGACTATCCATAGGTCACTTTACATTCCTTATATGCAGTTTCTTTATTTTTAAATTAAGATTTTGAGGTACTTCTGAGTTTAAAAATAGTATAACTTTTACAGTAATATTGGCATAGCTGCTGCCGTCTTTACTTCTATAGCTGGTATCAAGGGAAGTTGATAATCAGAGCTTCTTTCCATCCTGTGTTTCCCTTGAGCTCTGCCAACGCCTTGATTCATCTGTATTTTTTACCTAGTGGAGGGACGCAAATTCTTACTTCCAAAGTTCTAGATCCTCAGTCGTTCATTTAATATTGACTTAACACATTTGCTGTTAATATTCATAAGCAAATAATCAGGTTAAATTATCCTGGCCAACTTAGTAACACTCCTCTCCTGATTTATAGGCACGAACAGCCATAAATGGCCAGGGAGCAGCCTCAGCTTTCAGTTTAATGGCGCTGGGACTGTGTTCCTTGATGGAAGTTTCCTCGTCTGGAAACAAGAGCCTTCATACCTACTGATTCCAAGGCTGGGGAAGTATGAAGACTCATGCTGTGAATGGGTTGTTATACGTGAGAGTAAATAGTACTCCTACTCTAATTCCTTGGTTTCCAGCCCTGGGTTTTGTGGCCATGGTGGAAACAGCACCATATATATTGGTTTCTAGTATGAGGCATATACCATACCCAATAGGAAAACTCCCACCTCAAATGTACTGTTCAGAATTCTACCCACTGGAAAGATCTACCTCACGGTTGTCTTTCAGGATTACCCTGTCTGGAACTGTTGGAAAATATGGACAGTAGATAGCCAGTTTGGGTTAATACCAACAAACCTTGCAGATCCATCTGTAACCCAGGCCTCCAAATATTTATCTTTGGTTAACTGGTTATAAGAACTATCCAAAGGCCAAAGGAGAGGTTAGAGAAGGGTAACAAACAACAAGAGAAGGTACCATGGATGCCTGAGCCAATTATTTGTGCAATTTGCATGTGTCTTCCGGATCTAGTTGGACCTAGTCTCTCCTATACCATCCCAATTTAATGGCAGTGCATGCCAAACTTATTTATTTATTGGAATAGAAAACTTTGAGTTTGCAATAGGCAACTTAGGTTTAATATTTCCTTGATGTCCTACAGTCAGATGTTTAGTCTTTAACAGGGTCCATTAACCAGGAGCTGCTGCTCAAATGGAGTATCATTGTTGATAGAATCTGACAAGACATTGCTCCACATTATGGATCTGCCCAATGTTTCTCTTATTGGAGCTCAGCAGAGTCTCCATAAAGCATCCCTAAGTGCAAAAGACACTGTAAGTATCATAGGTCATGAGACTCAAGTCTCAGGCAGCTTACACAACAGCCTGGACTTGAAGAGCTCTCTCTTTTTCTGTGTCCTACCCCAAACTGGAAGCCTTGTCGTTTCCTCCAAAAAAAAAAAAATGATCAGAACAGTGTACCCAAACGTGGTACATATTGTCTGCAAAAGCCAGAAAGCCCATTGTGTCTCTTTCTTTGTGGGCAATACAAAGTGCAGCAACTTACCTTTACATTTGGAAAGTCTATTCCAACAATCCCCAGAAAACTGAACATCATTTCACTGATGTGACAGGAGCCTGAGGTTTCTCTCAACTTACCATCTCACCCTCTATCAAGTTTGTATATTCCTAAGATATTTAAGGTACTTATTAGTTCTTGTTTCTTAAGTCAAATTAGCATGTTTTCATAAATACAATGGCATTGAGCTTGGAGTTCTGTGGGATATCAAAAGACTCAAGATTCCTACCAATTATATGATGACCAAATTCATATTAATATAAATTTAATTAAAAACAGTGAAGGTGGACTACTTTCCCACCCACGTGAAAGTCATCTACTTCTGATTGTTCTTATTACCATGAATAGAGAATCATGTTTATAAGTCAATAGCTGTAACATCTGTGCTCTCATAGACCCCATAACTGAAATGACAATTGCAATTGAAATTACTGCTTTCCTAAAGTTTATGGTAATCTGCAGTCATTCCCTAGACCCACCTAGTTTTCGCACTGGCCAAAAGGAGAGTTTAATGGGCACTTGGTAGATATCATCATCTTTAGCATCTTTGGTTTTTAATCAGCCTATTCACCAAATAGGCTCTTTTTTCTTTCTTTTTGCAAGTTTTAATCCTTTCCTTGATCTTAGCAATAGCCTACTAGATGTTACTTGCAAATGTAAAAATGAAGTATTTAATACTCATAATATTTAAAAAATCAACATCAGGTTCATTTAAACAATATTTAGACACTCATAGAACCAGCATTTGCATAATTTTAGGATGGCAAATTTTAAATGATAGAATAGAATAGTAATGAGTGTCTGGAGTACTATGTTGAGAACAATTCTGAAGACATATTTGGCTGCAGCTGGAAACTCTGCTCTGATGATACAGTGATACCTGTCATGGACACTGGAGAGAGAACTGTTGACTGATAGTCACATATTTTCCATCTAGGCCTTAGTGAGTCTATCTGAAGAACTGTCTCTTTTCTGATGTGACGTTACAACTATTGTATATGCTATTCTGTCTACAATCAGAGGTAGGTTTTTCTTTAAAGTAGAGATATTTGCATGCTTAAAATGCATCAAAATATATATCAAATAATCTGAGCACATAAAAATAGGTTACATTTTAATTTTTTTCTTTTCTTTCCCGATTTTATCCAAGTTGAGTTTTACGTAGCATCTATGTGATGTGAAAAGTTTGAAAAAACATGACTGACACAAATTTCTTGTACAGACTAGCAATGATCTGACATAGAACTATGCATAGGGCTTGAATTGAGCACTTTTTCCCTTTTGGGTCAATGATATCAATTTACATTCTGGATTGCCTTGAAAATGTTATGTTTAGTAATATAGATGAAATGCTGGTTAGTTAGGCTGTCAAAATATCGTCGATCAGCTTGTGATTTAGCTTCTCACATTGTCTTATGGAAAATGGAGACTTCTTATGCACTTCTTTGCACTTATGCAAGATAAATGCAGTCTCATCTGAATGCTTCAAACACATTTTCTCAAATTAAATAATGTGCTGAACATATTGACATCAGGTGCCATTTGGACCTGTATGTATATCTCCTGGCTAAGAGAAGTCTTTTGATATAAATATTTCAGACACATTTTATCAATATATTTTAATTTTGTCCTCTTTTTTATGTTTGTAGAAGATGTTATTTGATATGTTTTCTTTAGAACATACTGTGTGTTATCATAATTTTATTAAAATTTAACTTGACTAGATCAGAGGTTATATTTTTATTATGTATAGGAATCTATAAGAATTAACTACCTACCTTTTATCATAGTCTTATCAAGGGCATTTAACAAAATGTCTTGGTCAATCAGTATTGAAGCTATTTTCAGGTTGAATTTATCAACTGATAATCATATAAAACCCACTTGGAAGGTTCAAACTATTTCACAAAAATCCATTATTAAAAACAGTTCTATTTAGATTTTTACTGAAGTAAGATTACTTAAAATATTACATTAATTTCAACTGCACAACATAGTGATTTGATATTTCTATAGCTACACACCACATAAAGTTATTTTTTAAATTGGCTATATTCCCTGTGCTGTAAATTACAGCTTTGTATCTTATTTATTTTATACCTAGTAGTTTGTATCTCTCTATCCCCTTCCCCAAGCTGCCCTTCCCCCCATCTCACTTAGGTTGCCTCCATATTTGGGGTATTGTAAATAATGCTGCCATGAACATTGAGGTGGATATCTCTTTTCAAATTAGTGTTTTCATTTTCTTTGGGTATATACCCAGGAGTGAAATTGCTGGATCATATGATAGTTCTATTTTTAATTTTTTTGCAGAAACTCTATACTGTTTTCCATATTGGCTGTACCAATTTATATTCTGACTATCAGTGTTGTAGGGTTCCCTTTTCTCCATGTCCTTATCAACACATATTATTTGTTGTCTTTCTGACTATAGCCTTTCTGACAGGTGTAAGATGATATCTCATTGCGGTTTTAATTTGTATTTCCCTGATGATTAGTGACTTTGAGAATCTTTTCATGTGCCTGTTGGCTATCTGTATATCTTCGTTGGAAAAATACTTATTCAGTTCTTCTGCCCATTTTTTAAACAAGTTGTTTGGTTTTTTTGATGTTGAATTATATGAGTTATTTATATATTTTGGATATTAACCCCTTATCAGATACATCACTGGCAAATATCTTCTCCCATTCAGTAGGTTGCCTTTTTGTTTGTTGATGGTTTCCTTTGCTGTGCAAAAGCTTTGAAGTTTGATTAGGTCCCATTTGTTTATTTTTGTTTTTGTTTCCCTTGCCTGTGAAGTCAGGTCCAAAAAGATATTGTTAAGACCAATGTCAAAGAGTGTACTGCCTATATTATCTTCTAGGAGTTTTATGGTTTCAGGTCTTACATTTAGCCCTTTAATTCATTTTGAGTTTATTTTTGTATATGATATGAGAAAGTAGTCCAGTTTGATTCCTTAGCATGTAGCTGTCAAGTTTTCATAATGTCACTTATGGAAGAGACTCTTTTCCCCATTGTATATTCTTGCCTCCTTTGTTGTAGATTAACTGACCATATGTATGTGGATTTTTTTCTGGGGTGTCTATTCTGTTCCATTGATCTATGTTTCTGTTTTTGTGCCAATACAATATTGTTTTAATTACTGTAGCTTTGTAGCATAGTCTGAAATCAGGGAGCATGATACCTCCAGCTGTGTGTGTGTGTGTGTGTGTGATTTTTTTTCTCAAGATTGCTTTGGCTATTCAGGGTTTTTGTGATTCCATACTAATTTTAGGATTATTTGTTCTATTTCTGTGAAAAATGTCATGGGTCTTTTGATAGGGATTGCATTAAATCTATAGATTGCTTTGAGTAGTATGGATATTTTAACAGTATTAGTTCTTCCAATCCATGACTAGGGGATGTCTTTCCTTTATTTGTATTGTCTTCAATTTCCTTTATCAATGTCTCAGAGTTTTCAGAGAATAGGTTTTTACCTCCATGGTTAAGTTTATTCCTAGGTGTTTTATTTTTTTGATGCAGTTTGAAATGGAATTGTTTTCTTGCTTTCTCTTTCTGATAGTTCATTATTAGTGTATAGAAAAGCAACGTATTTCTGTATATTAATCTTATATCCTACAACTTTATTGAATTTATTTATTAGTTTTATAGTTTGGGGCAGGATTTTTAATGTTTTTATATATTGTATCATGTAATTTGCCAACAGTGAGAGTTTTGCTTCTTTCTTTCCAATTTGGATGCCTTTTATTTCTTTTTCTTTGTCTGATTGCTCTTGCTAGGACTTGCAATACTATGTTGACCAGAAATGGTGACAGTGGACATCTTTGTCTTGTTCCTGATCTTAGCTGAAGGCTTTGAGTATGATGTTAGCTGTGGGTTTCTCATAAATAGCCTTTGTTATGTTGAGATATGTTCCCTCTATACCAACTTTGTTGAGAGTTTTTTATCATAAATGAATGTTGAATTTTGTCAAAGGCTTTCTCTGCAACTATTGAGATGATGGTGTGATTTTTATCCTTCCTTTTGTTAACGTTGTGTATTACATGGATTGATTTGTGGATAAAGATAGAGCTTATGCCTCATCAAAAATGCTAATTCTGATGGAACCCAACCATGGTTATCATGGATCAGAGTAATCTCCTAGCTAATATTCTAATTATTCCTAGTTCTCTCCCCACTCCCCATATAGAGAATAAAAAGCTAATTGATTCATGGACCTTAAGGAGGTTTAAGAAATTTCATGTTTCAGTACCACGCCACTGGAGGTTAGTTGCAGACATAGTGCCTATAGCTGTTTGACTTTCTCTTTTGGGAGGGAAACTCAATTGATTATCCCATTCCTTTTCCAAGAATAGTCCAACACTAAAGGGCCTCTCTTGCCATTGATAGGAAATTTGTTTTCCTGTGTAGCAATAGGATCAAACATCCTTAGAATCAAGCATCAGTACAACTGATGGATGACCACAAAGTTCTGAGGAACTGACAATATGGCAGACTTAAAATAGGAAGAATAAATGAAGGCTAAGTTGGAGTTTTAAAAAATTGTAAAACACATGTCCAAGTGATTTATTTAGATCTTTTTGTAAGTGATCTAAAATTATTTGCAATACTTTTTCACATGCTTCAAATAATGTTCAAATAATCACATAAAATATTATGTATCATATTATCTTCATTCATCTTTTGGAAAATAGATGGAATTTTGTCTGTTTTTCTTCAGATGTTTCAGAGAATTTTCTTGCAGCTTTTAGTTTATGAATGTAAAATCTAGATTGCACTACTGCAACTATAAATAACTTTCCAATTTATTGCATGTTTAATGAAAGACAAACCTTACTGAAGATACTGGTTAACTATTCCAAATCAACTCCCCTTCTTCTTAGCCTTGATTTGGCTCAGGAATCTGTCCCACACATAGAGTCATACACCTCTAGAGAATGTTTTCATCCTAAACCTGTGTTAATCATGGTTGGGACTTTAAGCTAATTGTGATTGTCCCATTCACTTTGAGAGATTAATGAATAGTAATTTGATAAAATTTTGGTCAATGAGGCAGGAGGGAAAAAAGATCTAGAAGGTTTCTGGTAAAAGTTTCCTTTCTCTTAAAAAGAGATGCAAAGGAAGAAATGGTCCTTTTCTTTTGATGAACATTTTTCACTGCTATGTGAACATAGCAGTGTCTTGCAATCATTAAGAAAATACTGACACACTGAAGAGGACAAAGTGAAAAGATAAAAAACAACAATTAAAAAATAGAACCATGTGTGATTGAATCACTGAATTAGCTAAACCTGGAGCTGCCCCAATTTATTACATTTTTCTTATGATTTTATGAAATTTTTTGTTCTGATTTTCCCTAATTGTAGAATAAAGCCACCCCCAAATATTTTCAAAGTTGCATTTCCTCTAATGTTAATCTACCTACTAAGAAATATGATATATGGAGTGGAGTGAGTGTGAAAAGAAAAGATATGATGACCTGAATTTATTTTAACTGGAGACTATGAGTCCTTTTATCAAATTTTTCAAAACCAGTTTCCTCTTTGACATTATGATTAATGTAAATTTTAACACATTCACTTAAGGAACCTTAAAATTACATTTTTAAAAGTTTGATGTGTTACATAAAACTGAAATAGGTTTATTTTATTCTTGTACACACGAAATATAATTTACTTTTTCCATATTCTTTGTAATATATTTTTATATAGTCATTACACATAATGTTCTGACATGTAATGTTATTATCAGAGTTTCTTTCTCCGTTTTAATCAAAAATCTCCTGATCTGTGAAAAGTTTAATTTATTAAAACATAATAAATGTACATCCAACTTTAACCCTAATTTATGCAAATTAGATATGTTTTTGACATTCATAATATCAGGTTTTGCAAGTTTCACATTTAAAATGTGAAAATATACAAACATCAAAACTTCATTAATCATCTTCTATATAATGTATGTTTTACTTTAAAGAGATAGGTATATGTAATTTTAATGTCAACATCAGAATCACCAAAAAGTACCCTGGCAATCAGTGGAAAGATTTAATAGGTTTTCTGTCTTGTTCTTAATTTGCTGAAATTACAAAATCAATACCTTCGGTTGTAGCTGCAGTTACTCGTTTTTCTGCTTTAAGATAAAGTCTACCAGAAAGTAACCTTCACTTTCAATTTGCAGCTCAGAACATCAGGTTGCTCTTGGCCACTAGTGAAATAGTCTGTTCTCGGCCATCCTATGTAAGATATTCCAAATGTGCTGTGGTTCCATTTCCAAGGAGATACATACTGAAAGGAACTGTGATTAATTCAGAAAAAGCAGAAATTCAGAGTTTTACACTTTCCCTCTTCCTCTTTCTCTTCACAACATACTGATGTCTTTATTTATTTATTTAGCTTGAGCTCATCTGAATTCTTACTATAATCTTCAACTCTGGATCTTAGATTGGCATCAGATGTCCACAACACTCTCCTCCAAAATAAGAAATAGTCTTATTCTATCTGAACTCTATCTTACCTCTAAGATTCTTGTTACAAGGGCACATTCCTGCCACTTTAAGATAAGGGAATGCTACCAAGTAAAGTCAGGTTAATACAAAATAGACACGTAAGTACATTTCTAAGATTTTAGATTGGGAAAAATGAGATAGATTAAACAATCACTTTAAATGTCAAAGACACTGGAAATGACAAAGGGATTTTGAGTATTAAAGCTATAATGTTTTTTCATTGTAGTAAGTCTCAATAAACATGGGCAAAATCGCAATTGAAACTTCAGTTTTCCAATGTTATCACATAGTCTTCCATGTACACACTTTTACACTATTTTTCATATTAAGAATTACCCTCTGTGTACCAGAAAAGAAGCAAGAATTTGGGCTGAGCTCAAATGTTGCTGTTGTTGTTGTTTTTTCCAGTCTCAAAATTCAGAAGTGTTCTGCTCCAAGCTATTTAGTAGAAATGAAAAATTTCTAGGCACAAATGAAGATCTTATCAAGTTTGCTTCTGTGATACCACAGATGTTTTACTATCAATATTTTCTTTGGCTACAAACACATGAGGTTTTGCTGTTTCATCATCTCATGACCACTGTGTCTGAGCTACAATAGTAATAATTACATTCTATTTTAATTTATCTGTTTACATGCCTGTCTGTTTCAAGAAATTATAGGTCTTTGAGGATAATAATTTCTTATTCATCTAGCACAAACCCTATTAACATAAGGCATGCAGTATATTCTCTAGAATATCAGGAAAAATTAAAATTGGAATTGGAATTGAAATCACAATAAGCTGCTGATAAACTCAACATATGAGAACTAATAACAATTTTAAGGTTGCTACTTCTAAAAGATTCATAGCATTCTATTTAAGCAAGGGCGAAGGGTGGGGAGAACTTTGTTACAGAAGACATCACACAAGTAAATTATTTTTATCTTGCATTAGTTTAACACTGTTTCTTAGACTATAGATTGTGACCCATTAGTGAGTCATGAAATTGATTTGGTTGGTAGTGTCCAACATTATTTATCTTAATAGAATGGAACAGAATAGAAGAAAACAGAATAGAATAGAATAGAATAGAATAGAATAGAATAGAATAGAATAGAATAGAATAGAATGGGAAAGAATAGAATGCAATGAACTACAATAGAGTAAAACAGAAGAGAAAATATCAGAATGTACATACTAAAGAAAATTATAGTTTTCTAAAGACTTTTGATTATGTATTTGTGTATGTACTGGTTGCAATTTTAAATGTGTTTTAAATTGAGGGCACTGGTCAAAATGTTTGAAGAAACACAGAGTTAGAGTACGAGTTCAGCTATTCTACCAGATACTAAAGACAGTTTTGGTTTAAATTAAAAAGGAGTTGATTTATCTCTCATCTAAATGTCCTGAGGTAAACAATCTGGGACCAGCATGGCATCTCCACAAGATCAGTTCCTGTCCTCCTCCTACTTTGTTGCCTTGCTCTCCCTAGAAGATTTCTTTCATCCATGTGATCCAGGATGGCTCACCTCTGTAGCCACATTTCAATCATTAGGAGAGAAAAAAAAGGGAAATAAGAGAGCAAGACTCAGAAGTTACCCACAGTTCTTCATCTACATCAGACGCTATACCTGGTTTCAAGGGAGATTGGGAAATATGATCTTTATTCTGAGCAGCCATCTAGCTAGCTAAAACCCAGGTTTCAATTATTTTGTAAGATGGGGAGAAAGGAGATGTGGGGACAAATAGCACTCTTGCCACATTTATGTTTAGTAGACATAAAGGAAGGACTTAATACAAATTTTACTGTACACAACCAACACAATCAGCCTAGAAATTCATGTGTGCCTTGGCTAGCCTTTCTTTTCTCTCTTTTGATCTTCTGGTTAGTTTTTACCATGTTTTAGTAAGCAGCCTCCAAGATGACCCTCAATGATGCCCACCTCCTCGTGTCTACACCCTTGTGTAATCCCTTCCCATTGAAGGCTAGACATAGTGACTTACTTAAGACCAATAATATATGGCAGAACTGATAGTATGTCACTTCCAAGATTTGGTAATAAAAGAGGTACAGAGGTTTCTGTTTCATTGTTCTCTCTCTCTCTCATCACTCACTCTTGGAAAGCCATATCATGAGCAGCACCATGAAAAGGCAGCATAGTGAAGAACTGATGCCTCCTGCCAACAGACATGTAAGTGAACTTGGAAGCATATTCTCCAGGCCCATCAAATCTTCAGAGACTGTAGCTCTGGCTGACAGTTCTACTGCAGCCCCATGAGATACTGTGAGCCAGAATTGTGCGCTAAGCTGAACCCAGATTCCTAACCCCAGAAACCGTCTGATATAATAGAAGGTACATATTTCCTAGGGAATCCACAAAACGAATCCTAGTTTTGCAAATGCCAATCAGTGAAAAAATGAAAAAGAAAAAGAAAGAAATAATAAAGGGATGAAACTCCGAGTCTATCTCTTCTGTTGAAAATAACAAAAAGTGATCATGTGAAACATATAGAATTATTTATATTCTAAACATTTCAAGTGCATGAAGATGCACACCATTATTTATCTTGAATGTGCATGGGTATACTTTGATCAGACTCTTAGACATCAAAAAAGTCTAGAACACCTATTGTCTTCTTTATATTGGAGGAGGGAGTGGATCAGGTTGGACAAAACTGAACCTAGATAGCACTACTGATGTCTCATAAATGGTACCATTTTTAACTACAAAGCAAGACATGTAGAACATATTGATCTCAGATTATTATGTTGCTGAGGTAACTGAACATAACCACACAGTTATTTTTAAAACCAGGTTTTCCTTTGTAATAACTAGACATTATAAATGCAGGATATTGCCTATCATTACTTGGCCTCCACTCCCTCCCCCTTTTACATGTTTTCCAATACCACAAGGGCTAGAGAGCTGAGAACTGCATAGTCCAGACTCCCTTACACCTAGGATTCCACCAATTAGTACACAAGTGCATATTCATAAGGCTAAGTGGCATGAAACTCATTGTACTATTTTTACTGCTATATAACAAATCACCACAATTGAGCAGCTTAAAACAGCACAAATTTATTATCTCACAGTTTCCACGGTTAAGGAGTCTGGGTACAGGTTAGCTGAGTTCTCTGCTCAGTATCTCACAGTGTCGAAATGGGATACAATCAAGGTGCCCAAGGGGGATACAATCTTATCTGAAGCTCACTGAATGTGGGCAGAATTAATTTCCTTATGGTCGTCAGACTGAGGTCCTTGCTTTCTTACTGGCTGTCAACTTAGGGCTGTTGCTTTCTCCGAGAGGCTGTCTGCTATCTCCTGCCATGCCACTCTCTCCACAGCAGTTCACAACATGGCTGTTTACCCCCTCAAGGCCAACAAGGCAGCCTTTCTGGGAAACTCTCTGACATTTTTAAAGGCTCATCGAACAGGTGAGACTCCCTCAGGATAATCTTCCTTTGATTAACTCAAAGAAAACTGATTGAGGGCCTTAATTTCATCTGTGGAGTCCTTTTGGCCCCACAACATGACATAATTGTGAGAATGATATTATATCATATTCAACAGTTTCCCTCACACTCAAGAGGAAGGTGTTATACAGGGCTTTTTACACCATGGGGCTGGAATCTTGAGAGCCGTCTAAGAATTCTGGCTAATATAGCTAATTTCTTGGGTTTTTTTTTCTTGTGCCAAGGAAAGTCATAGGGACATGGATGTTTAGAGAAAGTTGTGGTGGTCCAGCACAGCATTCCTGTGTCTAACCACCAGTTTTGTGAATGTTAAAAGGCAGTTTTGTCAGCAGTGGTAGTTGTAGCAGCAACACTATTCTAACGTCTGGAGTTCATTGGATGCGGTACATTCTTAAACACATTAATCCAGGAGCTACACTCTGACTCTCACTACGCCAGTCCATCCAGAGATGTTCTAAGACCTGAATTTTCATATTAAGTCTCTACTTAAAATACTGCAACATTTCTGAATCCTCCACCAAAACCTGACTGATACATTACCGCTGCCAATTTTCCTGGAAAGAGGCAGGTCATAGAGAAGAAAGTAAAAAGGGAAAAGGGAAGCCTTAGATGAGAGGAGGAGAGAATAGCTCTTTATTTCTCCGGCATGCAGATGCTTGAGCGCATTCCTGGCACTTGAAGGAAGCTGGCATCTATTGGGTAGTGGTAGTTTAGGAGTAGGAATGGTAAGGATGCATGACCATGAACCTAAGTCTGTGGATTGTGAGAGCAGCCAGGACTAGGAGGTTGTACGTTGCTTAAAATGACAATTCCTGTTCCTCATCCTCACATTTTCAATAAATTCTTGTTACATGTTATACTCTGGTCTCAGATAAATGGTAGACAATTAAAGTGAGAATCTGTAAACATTCCTGAAAGAAAGTAATAAGGGGAAAGCAGTATCTCCTGTAAGGCCAATATGGTGGTAATACAGCACCATAAGCTGTGCCACAAGACTGATACTGCAGACATTTCATCAACAGCAGTGCAAAAAGAGACTGCTAGTGAAGCTCAGAACTCCAGACAGAGCCACTCTAT
The DNA here is from genome assembly GCF_028564815.1 of Eubalaena glacialis. NCBI lineage: Eukaryota > Metazoa > Chordata > Mammalia > Artiodactyla > Balaenidae > Eubalaena > Eubalaena glacialis. The sequence goes on along the minus strand of NC_083732.1, from coordinate 20,339,913 downwards.
GGCACAGACTAATGGCGACCATACATGGTACTCTCTCTGGATAAATCAGAGGGTAAGGAAACCAGAAAAAGAGGACTGGGACAATACTACTACAATTTGTTGAGGTTTAGCCACATTTTGGTTAAACTATGCGAACTCTGAAAAAAGTTGGACTCAAAACATAGCACTGTTGAACATTTTGTTTTCATCTGCCATAACTCAGAAAATAAATTCTTCAAATATTTTGTGATCTGATTGGTCTTTCACTATATTACATGACCTCCACTGAACCTATAGAGCTATAACTGTAAGGTGAAGGGTCAAATATGGTGAAAGAGTCCTAGTACCCATAATACCCTGGCTATATATCAATCTTAAGTTTGGGCACGACCAGTGGAAGTGAAGGGATGACACTCTTTTGATAATGTGACATTATATGGCAAAAGGGATTGTGGCAGATGTAATTAAAGTACCTAATCAACTGAGATAATCAAATGGGACATTGCCCTAGGAGGGCTTCATCTGATCAGATTAGCTCTTAAAAGGAGTCTGGAGGACAGAAGCAAGAGAAATTAGAGAGATTTGAAGCATGACAGGGATATAGTGCTTTCTGTTGAGAACATTTAGACATTCTCCTCTGTTGGCTTTGAAGATGGAAAACCCATGTGGAAAAGAGTACAGGTGGCCTTTAGGAAAGCAGCATCTAGCTGATGGGCAGCAAGGAGAATGGGATCTCAGTCCTATAGCTGCAAGAATTCAATGCTGCCACCAATAATATGAATCAGCTTGGATGACGACCCAGCCCCAGCCAACATCTCAATGGCAGTTTTGTGAGAACCTGAGTGGAGAACCCAGATATGCCATGCCTGGACTTCTGACCTATGGAACTGTGAAATAATAAGTAGGTGTTGTTTTAAGACACTACATTTTAGGCAATTTGTTACATAGTCATAGAAAACTAATACAATTAGTGTTACTAGTTAATTAAAGAAAGTCCATTCTTAGTAAGCAGCCATTGGTGATGGTATGGGAACATATACTGAGCTGCATCCAGAAGCATTGTTTCAGCTGAGGATACAGTAACTGCATGATTTTTTTAGAAAAGGTGCTCTGTGCCGAGAATACTATCTAAAGAGGGTGAGAGTTTGGGAAGAGAAGTAGGACAGGACTTGCATTAACACTGGACTTCCACGACTCCCGTGGGAAAAGAAGAAAGAGAAGTACAACCCTTCTAACAAGAGAAATATCCTAAAATTCTCTGCAGGATCTGCCTGCATATCTCATGCTCATATACGCTAAAGTAAAGCCAACCAATAACGCGCGTGCAGCCGGGTGCATTCGTCTCACAATCAGCTCCTACCTTTTGGCAGTGACCTTTTGGAAAGTAAGGTATATGACTCTAAGAGACCCATGTCTGCTAACTGTATTCAACACCCAAGGATATGAATGACACACAGACATCTCTAGATAACTGAGGAAATTATTCCTCACTAAAGATAAGGATTTGAATGAGCAACCAAAATACCTGATCCCAGAGAAAACAGAGATTATTCATGGAAGAGAGATGAATTCTAATCCATGTCTTCAGAGAAAGTCAAGGAGATATTTTACCCATAAAGTAATAATGATGAGCTGCCTTGGAAAAGGGTTAAGTAGAGGACAAAAAATAGTGTTTCAAAATTTAAGATAAGATTGTCAAAATTATAAAAAAATTTTAAAAACCAAATGTATGGCCTTAATCATAAAATGATTTCCGACTTAAAGCAAAATTAATAATTTACAAGGTAAAGTCAAGGAAATCCTCAGAACATAAAAACAAAAAGCAGCAGAATTGAAAAAAAAATGTATATCTCAGAATTTAAGAATTGCAAAAATAGGGACAAATAATCAATTTATGATAGAAGAAAAAAAATTCCTGAGCCCCTTCCAAAACTCTTCAAAACATAAAAAGAAATACATGTTATAAATTTAAATAGAAGTTAATATTTACTAAATATTAACTGGGTTGAAGGCTTTAGTCCAACTTTTCCAGAAATGAGTATAATTAGAGGGCAAAATAAGTGTTTGAATTAACAAAATTTTAGGGGAAAATGTTTATACAATCTGAGGAGTACACAGACCTTCTTAAGTAACACCTAAAAGAGAGAAACCATAAAAAGAAATATTGATGAATTTTATTTTATGATACTTTAAATTTCCATACACTGAAAGATAGCATTAAAAGTTTACAACAAATACAGAAAGAGAAAGACAAATACCATATGATATCATTTATATGTGGAATCTAAAATATGACACAAATAAACCTATCTACAAAACAGAAACAAACTCATGGACATAGAGAACAGACTGGTGGTTGCCAAGGGGGAGGAGAGGGATGGAGTGGGAAATTGGGGTTAGCAGATGTAAGCTATTATATATGGAATGGATAAACAACAAGATCTTACTGTATAGCACAGAGAACTATATTCAGCATCTTATGATAAACCATAATGGAAAAGAATATTTAAAAATGAATACATATATATATATATATATAACTGAATTACTTTGCTGTACAGCAGAAATTAACACATTAGAAATCAACTATACTTCAATAAAAAAATTAAAAAACAAAACAAAACAAAAAGCATATGACAAATAAACGTATTATATATTGGAAAAATTATTAGTCTCCAGAATTTGTAATGACTTTCTATAAATAAGTAAAGACAAATAACAGTAAAAAATAGAAACTTTACTAAAAAGAATATAATGGTCAATAAATATTTTAAAAACCTATAAACCACTTCATTAGTTAGCAAGATAGTTATTTAAATAATAGAGTTTTTTGTTTAGTTTTAATTTTTCCCAACAGATAGCAAAAACTAAAACTATATAGATATTTATCATATCATGTACTGACATGAGTATGAGGAAAGAGAAATTTCCATAAGGAGTTGGTAGAAGCTAAACTGGTAGAACCTCTTGGAAGGCCATTGACCCATACCTATCAAAAGCTGAAATGCACAAATCAACCTGCTCCTTCATTTAACAGCTATTTACTGAGCATCTACTTACTAATTATAGACACTGTTCTAGGCACTGAGGATAGAGCAGTTAATAAAGGATGAAAGGTGTCTGCCTTCATGGAGCTTACATTCTTATATACACTGCATTGTATATTTTTAAAACTTCATATTTTCCTGGGAATTCCCTGGTGGTCCAGTGGTTAGGACCCGGTGCTCTCACTGCTGAGGCCCTGAGTTCAATCCCTGGTGGGGGAACTAAGATCCCGCAAGCCACGTGGTGCAGCCAAAAAAAAAAAAATTATGTTTTCCTGTTGCCTCAACATCCCCACAAATAGGCTGTGAACGTCACACCCAGGCAACTATGTGCACCCATGTGGAAAGGATGGTCCTGCCAATTCCCCCTGCTTATCCTCACCTGACTATGACCAAGTGACATGCAAAACACCAATGAAATCCTCTCATGTCCTTTGCTTTGTACTCCTCTGTGACCCTCAACAAAAGCACTTGCCCACAGGTCCTCACTCTCTCTCAGCTCTGTGCCTGCATAGAATAGCCCACACTGTACAGTGCCTCTTATGTGACCCACTGGGTGGCAAACTGTGCCTCCCTCCTCTAGGACCTGTGAGGAAAAGAATCTCCCACTTTCATGTGCTTCTCCGTGGTGTTATTCTGTGTTTACACCAAACTGAGCATCAGAAACCCGACTTTTAAGTAACATAATTATTTCTCACAACACATACACCTTAGCAAAATAATCACAAATGCTCATAAAGTAGCATTTATAAGGATGCCCATTGTAGCCTTATTTATAACAGTGATAGCCCAGAATGCACTGAAATGTCTATTAACATGGGAAGAACTAACCTAATTATGATTTCTCTATATTAAAGATAATAAGCTTCTGTTAGAAAGAATGAGGCAGAGCTATGAATACTAGCAGGCAAAAATCTCCAAATTATGCTATCAAGTGAAAAAGACAAGTTGCAGAATAACAAATTAAATGACTGCATGTACTTTTCAACAAATATTCTCATGTATTTCTTTTTCAGTCTTTATCTCCCTGTACTTATATATCTATTATATTATATTTGTATATTCTACCTCCATAGGAAATGTCTGAATCTATACATACCAATTAGTCAATGAGTTAGTCGTGGTTATTCCTGGGGCAATGAGTGGGATCTGGGAAGATGAAAAATAATTTTATATTTTTATTACATAACTTTTATTTTGTTTAAATTTTAAGGGAAAATGTCTACAAATTGTCGGGCAAGCAAAGTCAAATAACCAAGGAACACATACTCTCTTCCTCCTAGAGCAATATTCAATGGAGAAAACTGCCAAGACCAGAAGAGTAGCGGATAAGCAGGTCCCCAATTCCCATGTGTCTTATACAACATGTAGAGCTCCATTAAGGATCTCCATCAGACTTCAGGTGAGGTACCCTGACACTCAGGTTGTGTGATTTTTTAGCTGCAGGTGTCGGGAAACCCCATCTCCTTACCTGGTCACTTAAGGGCCAGGATGCAAGAGAAATATGATCTGGCAGAATCTTTAATCCAGCACGAGCCTGGAAACTAATTAAATGCAGAAGGGGTACCACTGGTCCCTCTTTGGCCTGATTAAGGGTTAGGGTTCAAGGCTCGCTGTGGCAGCTAAATGATACTGGTTGCTCTATTTGCCATATCAGCATTCTTGCTTAGGGAAGCAACAGCTTCTTCTCTGGCATGATTAAGGAGCTGTGGTCCTAACCTTGAGGCTAGTCAAGTTTGATTGCCTTAAGCATGGATATGTAGCCAATCTCCATGGAGTTTTGTAAAAGATCATGTTTGTTTTTGGAAGCTAACCTGCAGGAAATCAGTCTTGGGCAATATTTTTCTTAAGAATTAATATATTTTAAAATGTGAGTTAGAGGTAATACAATAATTGTTAACATATTAAATTTGTATATAGTAGGGATGATGGTAATCTTGGAGAAGGTGGTAGTGTTTGAGGTAAAAGACTGAGGTCATAGGGGGAAAAAATGGATGGTGAGTATATAAAGCTTTCTGAGAAATATGACTTTGAAGGAGGGGTCAGAGGCAGACAATTAACTGCTACGGTGTATGAGTGGTTGAGAGCAGGTCCAGAAAGATGATGTAAATTGTGTGTAATGAGGGTGTGGGGAGCCTGTGGGGAACATCAGTGAGAGTGAAATGAGAAGGAGCCAGAATCATGGAAGAGAGAACATGATGGGCGAGTGCTGACAGCCCATGAGCGCGAGAATGTAGCAGGAAGGATTGTCCCTGCTTGGGAGAATGAACTCCTTTTCCATTATAGCTAGAGGGAAGGGAGAAAGGATGGTGCACAGGCCAACATTTTTGGAGATTTTTATGATGAAAAGTTGAAGGAGGTCCTATCTGATAGTTTTCAGTTTATCTGAAAAGTTGAAAGGAATTAAACATTTTTTCTAAGAATCAAAGGAAGAATACTCAGTTTGAAAAAAAAAGAAGATATCTGAAACAGTTGTCATGCAGGATAAGAGACGGATTTTTTTCAGCAGTGCTCCACATGAATACAAGTGACAACAACTTGTATATTGTGTTGTTTCCCCAACAGTGCCAAACAGGCTGGGTGCGGATGTGAAAAAGACAGATATTTGGATTGATTCAGAATTGGGAATTTTCCAGTTTAGTGTGAGGGGAAAACCATGAGCTAATGCTATGCATAGAACGCACTACATATAAAACATTCAATAAATCTTAGCTATTGAAGCAATCAATGGGTTAGAAAAAAGGCTCTCCCAAATGATCTAAAACTCATGGTGGTGGAAATACAATCTAGAAGGTTAGAAAGTGGGAGATGTGGAATTTGATTTCAGGAGTAGAGTGGTTTCAAATAAGGGCAAAGTAATCTAGGGCAGAGGGTCACTGAAGATGAGGTTGGATACTCGGTACACTTGGAATTTAACTGAGGCATGTACAGGAGGTCCAGTGGCTTCAGTGTGACTCTTCCCTATTTTTCTAGGTCTTGGGAATTGGTGACAAAAAGTAGCAATTGCCAGGGAAATGAAGAGATCCTTGTGGTCTCGGTATTCTAGGATTACCCATAGTTTGAGGGCATTGGATGTGGAGGACGCAGGGTCCCATCTTGCATGCTTATGTTTTTTATTTTTATGATCTCTACTCCAAATTTGGTTTCCTTCTCAGAAACAGTTGTTTTCTCAGAACGTTTGATCAAGAAGTGCCATGCCCTTTTGAATTGTTTCACACCGGAGTATTACTATTATTTCAATACTCCAAAGCAGCTATTGAACTCTTATTGTGGGCAAGAAGTAATGCTTTGTCCCTGATGAGATACGAATTCCTGGTCTCTGCCCTCAAAAAATGTTCAGTCTAGCTAGTGTAATACACTTATATAATATAGGATATATAATATAATATATATTATAACTAGGATAATATAGTCTAGCTTATATAATATATTTAGAAGTAAAACCAGTTTATTAGTGTCAAAAGTAATTTTAATAATCCACTTTTTTCCTGAATTCTCAAGGCATTTTAGTTATACTTCCTTTACTAAATTAATGCATGGTATCATAGTTTTGGGGGGCATACTTCTTAACTATTCTGTTATAAAATAAGTTAATCATAGATGGGATCATATATTTTCATGTGTATTTATTTAAATTTAATGAAGGTCTAGATAAAAAGTATGGCTCTATGGGATATCAATCTATGTTCGACAGTGAAGTGAAAAAAAAAGTCCTTTAAAAGAGTGCTGAGCCACAATGAGCTGGATTCTTCTGCCAAGGGTTATAGCTGTGTAGACGTGACTTTTATACCTGGAGGTATAAAAGATTAGAGTCTCTAAACACATAGTCCAGGCAAGTGATAATGTTTCTGATGGACAGCTTTAAAGACTGGAAGTAGTTGTATGGATTGACAAAATTAGTTTTGGACTTGGAGATGACAGTACTAAACATAGACTGAGGCTATAGTTTGGTTCATTGTGCTACAAAATTCCAGAGGAAAAGCAAGTAGCAATGACAAAGTTTATTTTTTAATGCCACTTTTATTGTAACTTTAATGGAACCCAAGAACTGACTTGCTTAAGATGTAAACCCTGATTACATCATCTTATCTTGACACCACCAAAGCCATTTGTTTCAGTTTAGGCTGAGAAAAGGTCAAATTGTTTGTCTACAAAATAAACAAATGCCAACCAATTCAACAACCATCATTCCAGTTTGTTATGACTGGTCCGTTCATGTTTTCAGCACACTCATCTCAGCAGGCTCAGAACCCCAAATCTATATTTAATTTAAACATTGCACCATCACACAGAAATCTTTCAATAAACTCACTGCCATTTAAAGGGAAAGGGAAAAAGCGACTCCTTACCAGAAGTACTTTATTGTCTCAAAAGAAATAATAATTCCAAATATATAATTTTTTAATTCAAGAAAAAATAATTTTTAAAAACATAATCCCTTTCCTTTCATTCTGCATCTTAGCAGAGTTAGGAGAAGTTTGCATTTTAATTTAAAATTTTAACTTCATGCAGAAAATGCAAGAAAAATATTACATAAGATTTGAGAACCAAAAATAGACTTAGTTGAGCATTTGAATTTAGATTTTAAACTTTAATCAACAAAGCTTCCCAGTTTTTAAGTGATCATTTTATCTATTGTTCATTTCTGTTTCCTGGTAAGAAAGAGACTACAACTCAGACACTAGAAGAGATTTTAAAGAAAGATCTATTAACAGAGGTGTAATTGGGTTTAAGAGAACAGAGGGGCCAGTCTAGTCCTGAAAAGGGAGGGGGAGAAAACAGTTACTGGCACCCAGTGGGAACTGAAGGCATGAGGAGGAGCCCTAGGTTATGGGGAGACCCAGTAAGTACCACAAACTGCAGTGCAGAGCAAAAAGATCAGAGAAAAAACATGCACACTTTTCCCCATCTTCTCTCCCACTCTCCCATATTCTTCTGGTACATCCCATTAGCTGAAACAACCAAAAGTCAATAGATGAGGGAGACTGGGTGATGCAAAACAGGTCTCATATCACAGGGAACAAAGTAGAGTCAGGGAGGGACAAGATGGGATTCAGATGTTCTAGGAAGGGAGACAGAGATGACCAGACAATATCACCCCAGATGAATAGGAGTTTCCATATACCATGAAACAGATGATAGCTGTTCAATTGCCAACTCTGCCACTTAGTCTTTTCATAGATTTGTACAATCCACTTCCCTTCTCTGACCCCTGGTTTTCTTTCATAAAGATATCTGCAAGGGGGTTGCATTCTTAAACAAAGGATTTTCAAATTCGCCTAACGTTAGGTTAAGGGTGGGTGAGTTAGCATAAAAAAAGAAACTAAATCCTGATCATCTAGGGTTGAAAACTAACATGAAAAAGAAAATAAGAAAGATTAAAAATGGTCTAGAGATGGAATTAGTTGAAGGAAGCACAACTTTGTCACTGCTTGCCAGACAACAGGGTATCAATGACTCCATCAATTTCGTGAACACACTGATGTAGCAACCCAGGAAAGGAGGGAAAAAAAATTTTTTTTTGGTGCAGATTATGTACCAGAGGCATGATGAAGTTCTTAAATATTGTACTCATATTGTTTAAACCCTTTATATTCTTTATTTTTTTGTTTCCTGCTTTCATTTGTAGTTTAATTCACTCATCTATTCACTAGCCATGGAATCAGCATCTAGTTTGAACCAGATCATGTGCTAGATTCCTAGGACACAAATATGGAAAAGACATTGTCACCTGAGGACTTCTTACAGATAGAAACTAACTTACAGTTACAAGGAAAAGATCTGTATTTGCCAGCAAATTCTCTGCCAGCATTAAGGGGAATGTTAACAGAAAACTCAGGTATTATTATCCACATTTAAACATATTTTTTTCTACCTGCCTGACATGTTTCAATGTAAACTATCAAATTCATTTATAGAATGCTTTGAGGCTTAAGTGACAAGTGTTTTTTTAATTCTATTACAGTATCTGATCTTACTGACAGCGTGGTCCAACTTATTGCAGTTTCTGGGATCTAGAAGATCATTTGGAAGATCTCATAATTTCAGAAAAAAATCTAGATTTTTAGCCTAACATAAAATGAATTCTGAGATGTCAATACATTATCTTTAATTATAAACAATATTTTTCAGAAAGCATCTTAACTTTCTCCCCACTATTAAGATTTTAAGAAGTTGCCATCTGACATAATCAAATTAAATCTATACATATAATCAACTATGATTAAGTTGCTGATATGATAAAATTCTATAAATAAGTGATTGATCATTGCTCTTTTGACAAGGCACCATGATTTTGCTTGTGTTTTGTTGGTTTTATTTTTTATTGTTGTGTGTCTAGCTTTGTTATTTCAGAAAACGTGATGCATTTGTAATGATAATTATTTCCATGAATTTTAATTTACAACTTGAATTCATAATAATAAAACCTATTCTATTACTAGAACCTGAAAATGCAAGCAAAAATGTTATAAGCAATTTGATCTTGCTCAAATGAGATGATAAATTGATATCTGACATTTTCATTGGATCAATAAGCTATGTGCATGGATACAACCAGGCCCAGGCAAGACTTTGGCATTGCGTAACTTCAGGGGATACCATATTGAACAAAATGGCACCCAGGAAGTGTTGATCACTATAGCCCATCACCCGCGTCGACTAGCACAAGTCAGAAATTATACAGTATTTTCATTTTTATTTATCTATACCACACATTATTCCCCCAGCGAATTGGGGCAGCAAGATTCATTAGTACAGTAAAGGCTGTGACCCAAGGTGTTTTATTTGGCATCTACAGTACAATGGTTGTTCCTACCTTGTACTTTTAGACCCGGTCTTAAAGAACTAAGCTTCTACCTTGAATTCCTTAATTTATACTCTACTAATTAATATAATCCAGAATCATAATACATCACCAACATATGTGATACCATATGTGATACCACCACCACCTTGTTATTTTTATCATTTCAATCATTATTACCATAACTAGCACTAACACCAAAGTTCAGCTTAGACCTCCTGCTTTCATGCCTTGCCCAGTGGATTTACCTCCATTGGGTGTTATGCCCTCTTATCCTATATAAATTTGTCATCACATTGAGTTGTGTGTATTTGCCTGCCAATGATTATGTTGATTTCCTCAGTACAGTTCTCTACGTGGTTTCAACTTTCTCTGCGCCATAGTTCCCAACTGATCCTATTTAAATTATTAAAGTATTAAGCACCATATCAGATTTAATAGCATTTATAAATGTAAAAAGAGTGAAAAATCAGACACTATAACCTAAAAAGAAATAGTCTTCAAATGAATTGGATATACAATTGTACAACCAGACATTCACAACTTTCATTTTGGTCTCTGCTAAGCTCTTTAAAAATATTCCTAATCATAAACCACCTCCCTCTCATCACTCTGCGATTCACCTCTACTGGCAGCATGTGCTCAGCTCTCTACATCCTGCTTCTTTGACCCTATTGGATTATGCAACCTCTTTTCAGACACATCCTGTGTGTCTCCTTACTGCAGGCAGTTCTCCTTACTGTTTGTTAACTTATGTTCCTTCTGATTTTTCCCAGAAATCAAAATTGGGCAATAATTGTTTAATATTTTATACTCTATAAAGTTGGAAAGTATTTCTGGAGCATACCTTAAGCATTTGGAATGATGCTAGGCACTAAGAGGCAATGAAAGATGGAAAATGTTAGGTAATAATTTGCCTTCAAGAAGCCCAGAGTCGGGGGACCTTCAAAATAGTGGAGGAGTAAGACATGGCAATCACCTTCCTCCCCACAAATACATCAAAAATACATCTACATGCGGAACAACTCCTACAGAACAACTACTGAAGGCTGGCAGAACATCTCAGATTTCCCAAAAGGCAAGAAACTCCCCACCTGCCTGGGTAGGGCAGAAGAAAACAGAAAAAACAGAGACAAAAGAATAGGGATGGGACCTGCACCTTGGGGAGGGAGCTGTGAAGGAGGAAAAGTTTCCACACACTAGGAAGCCCCTTCGTGGGCAGAGACTGCAGGTGGTGGAGGGGTGAAGCTTTGGAACCACGGGGAAGAGCGCAGCAACAGGGGTTCAGAGAGCAAAGCGGAGAGATTCCCGCACAGAGAATCAGTGCCGACCAGCACTCACCAGCCTGAGAGGATTGTCTGCTCACCCACCAGGACAGATGGGGGCTGGGAGCTGAGGCTCGGGCTTCGGAGGTCAGATCCCAGGGAGAAGACTGGGGTTGGCTGTGTGAACACAGCCTGAATGGGGCTAGTGTGCCACAGCTAGCCAGGAGGGAGTCCAGGAAAAAGTATGGAACTGCCTAAGAGGCAAGAGACCATTGTTTCGGGATGCATGAGGAGAGGGGATTCAAAGCATTGCTTAAATGAGCTCCAGAGATGGGCGAGACCTGCGGCTATCAGTGCAGACACCAGAGATGGGCATGAGATGCTAATGCTGCTGCTGCAGCCACCAAGAAGCCTGTGTGCAAGTACACATCGCTATCCACACCTGCCCTACTGGGAGCCTATGCAGCCCACCACAGCCAGGGTCCTGTGATCCAGGGACAACTTCCCAGGGAGAACACAAGGTGCACCTCAGGTTATTGCAACGTCATGCCGGCCTCTGCCACCTCAGGTTCACCCCGCATTCTGCATTCTGTACCCCTCCCTCCCCCCGGTCTGAGTGAGCCATAGCCCTCTAATCAGCTGCTCCTTTAAGCCCGTCCTGCCTGGGCGGGGAACAGATGCCCTCAGGTGACCTACACACAGAGGCAGAGCCAAATCCAAAGCTGAAGCCCAGGAGCTGTGTAAACAAAGAAGAGAAAGGGAAATTTCTCCCAGCACCCTCAGGAGCAGCAGATTAAATCTCCACAGTCAACTTGATGTACCCTGCATCTCTGGAATACCTGAATAGACAACGAATCATCCCAAAATTGAGTTGGTGGACTGTGGGAGCAACTGTAGACTTGGGGTTCGCTTTCTGCATCTAATTTCTTTCTGGTTTTATGTTTATCTTAGTTTAGAATTTAGAGCTTATTACCACTGGTAGATTTGTTTATTGATTTGGTTGCTCCCTTCATTTTTTTTTCTCTCTCTCTATATATAATTTTTTCCCTTTTTCTCTTTTTGTGAGTTTGTATGTGTATGCTTCTTTGTGTGATTTTATCCATATAGCTTTGCTTTTACCATTTGTCCTAGGGTTCTGTCTGTACTGGGGTTTTTTCTTGTTTTTATTTTTTTTTAGTATAGTTTTTAGTGCTTGTTATCATTGGTGGATTTATTTTTGGTTTAGTTGCTCTCTTCTCTCTTTTTTTAATTACTTTTTATTTTTTTATTTTTAATAATTTTTTTATTTTTTATTTAGTAACTATTTTACCTTATTATACTTATTTTCTTTCTTTCTTTCTTTCTATCTTTCTTTCTTTCTTTCTTTCTTTCTTTCTTTCTTTTCTCCCTTTTCTTCTGAGCCATGTGGCTGACAGGGTCTTGGTGCTCTGGTCTGTGTCAAGCCGAGCCTCTGAGGTGGGAGAGCTGAGTACAGGACATTGGTCCACCAGAGACTTCCTGGCCCCACATAATATCAAATGGTGAAAGCTCTCACAGAGATCTCCATCTCAACGTGAAGACCCAGCTCCATTCAACGACCAGCAAGCTACACTGCTAGACACCCTATGCCAAACAACTAGCAAGACAGAAACATAACCCCACCCACTAGCAGAGATGCAGTTTAAAAACATAATAAGGTCACAGACGCCCCAAAACACACAACCAGACTTGGTCTTGCCCACCAAAAAGACAAGATCCAGCCTCATCCACCAGAACACAGGCACTAGTCCCCTCCACCAGGAACCTACACAACCCACTGACCCAACCTTACCACTGGGAGCAGACACCAAAAACAACGGGGACTATAAACATGTAGCCTGCAAAAAGGAGACCTCAAACACAGTAAGTTAAGCAAAATAAGAAGACAGAGAAATACACACCAGATAAAGGAGCAAGGTAGAAATCCACCAGACCAAACAAATGAAGAGGAAATAGGCAGTCTACCTGAAAAAGAATTCAGAATAATGATAGGAAAGATGATCCAAAATCCTGGAACTACAATGGAGAAAATACAAGAAACTTTTAACAAAGACCTAGAAGAACTAAAAAGCAAACAAACAATGAATAACAACACAATAAATGAAATTTAAAATTCTCTAGAAGGAATCAATAGCAGAATAACTGAGGCAGACGAACGGATAAGTGACCTGGAAGATAAAATAGTGGAAATAACTACCACACAGCAGAATAAAGAAAAAAAAAAGAAAAGAATTAAGGACAGTCTCAGAGATCTCTGGGACAACATTAAACATATCAACATTCAAATTAGAGGGGTCCCAGACGAAGAGGAAAAAAAAGGGACTGAGAAAATATTTGAAGAGATTATAGTTGAAAACTTCCCTAATATGGGAAAGGAAATAGTCAATCAAGTCCAGGAAGGGCAGAGAGTCCCACACAGGAGAAACACAAAGAGAAACACGCCAAGACACATATTAATCAAAGCATCAAAAATTAAATACAAAGAAAAAATATTAGAAACAGCAAGGGAAAAACAACAAATAACGTACAAGGGAATCCCCATAAGGTTAACAGCTAACCTTTCAGCAGACACTCTGCAAGCGAGAAGGGAGTGCCAGGACATATTTAAAATGATGAAGCGGAAAAACCTACAACCAAGATTACTCTACCCAGCAAGGATCTCATTCCTTGAGAATTCCTAGAGAAATTTAATTAATTAATTAATTAATTAATTAATTCCTAGCGAAATTAAAACTTTACAAACAAGCAAAAGCTAAGAGAACTCAACAACACCAAACCAGCTTTACAATAAATGCTAAAGGAACTTCTCTAGGCAAAACACAAGAGAAAGAAAAGACCTACAAAAACACACCCCAAAAAATTAAGAGAATGGTAATAGGAACATGTATATTAATAAGCACCTTAAATATAAATGGATTAAATGCTGCAACCAAAAGACAGAGACCAGCTGCATGGATACAAAAACAAGACCCATATATATGCTGTCTACAAGAGACCCACTTCAGACCTAGGGACACATACAGACTGAAAGTGAGGGGATGGAAAAAGATATTCCATGCAAATGGAAATCAAAAGAAAGCTGGAGTAGCAATTCTCATATCAGACAAAATAGACTTTAAAATAAAGACGATTACAAGAGACAAAGAAGGACACTACATAATGATCAAGGGATCAATCCGAGAAGAAAATATAACAATTGTAAATATTTATGCACCCAACATTGGAGCACCTCAATACATAAGGCAAATGCTAACAGCCAGAAAAGGGGAAATCGACAGTAACACAATAATAGTAGGGGACTTTAACACCCCACTTTCACCAATGGACACATTGTCCAAAATGAAAATAAATAAGGAAACTCAAGCTTTAAATGACACATTAAACAAGATGGACTTAATTGAGATTTATTGGACATTCCATCCAAAAACAACAGAATACACTTTCTTCTCAAGTGCTCATAGAACATTCTCCAGGATAGATCATATCTTGGGTCGCAAATCAAGCCTTGGTAAATTTAAGAAAATTGAAATCGTATCAAGTATCTTTTCCGACCACAACGCTATGAGACTAGATATCAATTACAGGAAAAAAATCTGTAAAAAATACAAGCATATGGAGGCTAAACAATACACTATTAAATAACCAAGAGATCACTGAAGAAATCAAAGAAGAAATCAAAAAATACCTAGAAACAAATGACATTGAAAACACTACTACCCTAAACCTATGGGATGCAGCAATAACAGTTTTAAGAGGGAAGTTTACAACAATACAATCCTACCTCAAGAAACAAGAAACATCTCAAATAAACAACCTAATCTTACACCTAAAGCAAATGGAGAAAGAAGAACAAAAAAACCGCAAATTTAGTGGAAGGAAAGAAATCATAAAGATCAGATCAGAAATAAATGAAAAAGAAATGAAGGAAACAATAGCAAAGATCAATAAAACTAAAAGCTGGTTCTTTGAGAAGATAAACAAAATTGATAAACCATTAGCCAGACTCATCAAGAAAAAAAGGAAAAAGACTGAAATCAATAGAATTAGAAATGAAAAGGAGAAGTAACAACTGACACTGCAGAAATACAAAGGATCATGAGAGATTACTACAAGCAACAATATGCCAATAAAATGGACAACCTGGAAGAAATGGACAAATTCTTAGAAAAACACAATGTTCCGAGACTGAACCAGGAAAAAATAGAAACTATAAACAGACCAATCACAAGCACTGAAATTGAAACTGTGATTAAAAATCTTCCAACAAACAAATGCCCAGGACCAGATGACTTCACAAGTGAGTTCTAACAAACATTTAGAGAAGAGTTAACACCTATCCTTCTCAAACTCTTCCAAAATAAAGCAGAGCAAGGAATACTCCCAAACTCATTCTACGAGGCCACCATCACCCTGACTCCAAAACCAGACAAAGATGTCACAAAAAAAGAAAACTACAGGCCAATATCACTGATGAACATAGATGCAAAAATCCACAACAAAATACAAGCAAACAGAATCCAAAAGCATATTAAAAGGCTCATACTCCATGATCAAGAGGGGTTTATCCCAGGAATGCAAGGATTCTTCTATATACACAACTCAATTAAAGTGATACACCATATTAACAAATTGAAGGAGAAAAACCATATGATCATCTCAATAGATGCAGAAAAAGCTTTCGACAAAATTCAACATGCATGTATGATAAAAACCTTCCAGAAAGTAGGCATAGAGGGAATTTAACTCAACATAATAAAGGCAATATATGACAAACCCACAGCCAACATTGTTCTCCATGGTGAGAAACTGAAAACATTTCCACTAAGATCAGGGACAAGACAAGGTTTCCCACTCTTTCCACTATTATTCAACATAGTTTTGAAAGTTTTAGCCACAAAAATCAGGGAACAAAAAGAAATAAAAATAATCCAATTGGAAAAGAAGAAGTAAAATTGTCACTGCTTACCTATGACATGATACTATACATAGAGAATCCTAAAGATGCCACCAGAAAACTACTAGAGCTAATCAATGAATTTGGTAATGTAGCAGGATACCAAATTAATGCACAGAAATTTCTTGCATTCCTATACACTAATGATGAAAAATCTGAAAGAGTAATTAAGGAAACACTCCCATTTACCATTGCAACAAAAAGAATAAAATACCTAGGAATAAACCTACTGAAGGAGACAAAAGACTTGTATGCAGAAAACTATAAGACACTGATGAAAGAAATTAAAGATGATACAAACAGATGGAGAGATACACCATGTTCTTGGATTGGAAGAATCAACATCATGTAAATGACTATACTACCCAAAGCAATCTACAGATTCAATGCAATCCCTATCAAACTACCAATGGCATTTTTCACAGAACTAAAACAAAAAAATTTCACATTTGTATGGAAGCACAAAAGACCCCGAACAGCCAAGCAAACTTGAGAAAGAAAAACGGAGCTGGAGGAATCAGGCTCCCTGACTTCAAACTATACTATAAAGCTACAGTAATCAAGACAGTATGGTACTGGCAGAGAAACAGAAATATAGATCAATGGAACATTATAGAAAGCCCAGAGATAAACCTACACACATATGGTCGTCTTATTTTTGATAATGTAGATGAGAATATACAATGGAGAAAAGACAGTCTCTTCAATAAGTGGTGCTGGGAAAACTGGACAGGTACATGTAAAAGAATGAAATTAGAACACTTCCTAACACCATACACAAAAATAAACTCAAAATGAATTAAAGACCTGAATGTAAGACCAGACACTATAAAACACTTAGAGGAAAACATAGGCAGAACACTCTATGACATAAATCACAGCAAGATCCTTTTTGACCCACCTCCTAGAGAAATGGAAATAAAAACACAAATAAACAAATGGGACCTAATGAAACTTAAAAGCTTTTGCACAGCAAAGGAAACCATAAACAAGACCAAAAGACAATCCTCAGAATGGGAGAAAATATTTGCAAACGAAGCAAGTGACAAAGGATTAATCTTCAAAATATACAAGCAGCTCATGCAGCTCAATATCAAAAAAACCAACAACCCAATCAAAAAATGGGCAGAAGACTTAAATAGACATTTCTCCAAGGAAGATATACAGATTGCCAACAAATACATGAAAGGATGCTCAATATCAGTAATCATTAGAGAAATGTAAATCAAAACTACAATGAGGTATCACCTCATACCGGCAGAATGGCCATCATCAAAAAATCTGTAAACAATAAATGCTGGAGAGGGTGTGGAGACAAGGGAACCCTCTTGCACTGTTGGTGGGAATGTAAATTGATACAGGCACTATGGAGAACAGTATGGAGGTTCCTTAAAAAAGCAAAAATAATACTACCATATGATCCAGCAATCCTTCTACTGAGCATATACCCCCATAAAACCAAAGTTGAAAAATAGTCATGTACCACAATTTTGATTGCAGCACTATTTACAATAGCCAGGACACGGAAGCATCCTAAGTGTCCATCAACAGATGAATGGGTAAAGAAGATGTGCCACATATATGCAATGGAATATTACTCAGTCATAAAATGAAACGAAACTGAGTTATTTGTAGTGAGGTGGATGGACCTAGAGACTGTCATATAGAGTGAAGTAAGTCAGAAAGAGAAAAATACAATATGCTAACACATATATATGGAATCTAAAAAAAAAAAATGGTTCTGAAGAACCTAGGGGCAGGACAGGAATAAAGATGCAGACGTAGAGAATGGACTTGAAGACACGGGGAGGGGGAAGGGTAAGCTGGGACAAAGTGAGAGAGTGGCATTGACATATATACACTACCAAATGTAAAATAGATAGGTAGTGGGAAGCAGCCACATAGCACAGGAAGATCAGCTCGGTGCTTTGTGATGACCTAGAGGGGGTGGGATAGGGAGGGTGGGAGGGAGATGCAAGAGGGAGGGGATATGGGGATATATGTATCCGTATATCTGATTCACTCTGTTATACAGCAGAAACTAACACACCATTGGAAATAATTATACTAAAATAAAGATGTTGGGGGAAAAAAAAAGTCCACAGTCTAATTAGGGAAAGAAAACATGAAAAGTAAATAACAATAAATTTATAATTTGTAATTCAAGACAATAATAGAAAGATTATCAAAAGGCTGCACAAAGTAATCTCTTCAAAATATTAGGGAGTAACTGTTAGGACAGTTTAGAGAAGTACAGCTGGTAAGTAGGCTGGGAAGAGAATATTCTAGTGCATGCAATATTACAAGTGCAAGTAATGAGATAGATGAGCAGAGTAAAATTTTTACTAAAGAGAATAATTTAAGAAAGAGGTTGAGGAGAGGCCAGAAGGAATACAGGCGAGAGAATGCAGGATCTAAATTATTCAGGACCATAAATAACAAGCCAAATCATCTCACCTTCAACTGGGAAACACTTAGGAGCTACAAAATATATTGGAAATGGATAGTAATAGGTTCATTTATCTAGTGATGGTGTAAAGGATGGTTGGGGGAGCAGAAAACTATCATGGAGACAAATCAAGGGGCTATTACAGTAGGTTCTAGTGTGTGATGATAACTTCCAGAATCAACAGAGTGGCAGTGGGAATAGAAAGAAAAGTTATTTTGGAGCCACTAATTTCATTTACTAAGAAAGAAGAAGAAAAAGGGGGAATCAAAGATGATCCTAAGGCTCTTTTGAGTTGAGAAGAGGATAGAGCTCTTTAGATGCCAGCTTTGGAAAGCCATTTTAGAGGAAAATATGAATACAGTTTTAAAAAAGATATTCAGTCATACATATGTATGTAATTTACAAATAAAGTCTGGAGTTTAAGAGAGAAGCAGTGTCTAAAGGTACATTGTTGGTATGGCCAGCAGAGACATGCTATTTGAAAGTACAAGATGATGCATTGTAAACTCAAGGGGGAGGAAGCATAGAGAGGTGCGCCAGCTAGTGTCACAATCAGCATAGAGTGACACAATGTGTGTTACTTGGTGATCATGAAGCAAAGTGCAAACAAACAAAACTCTGAACAAATAATTTACCATAGAAATCTGACAAGATCCGGATCTCTACTAGACCACAGACTGCTACCTAAGATCACAGACGATTTCTGATATCACCTACACATTCGCAAATTTAGTGCAATAAGTGTGCATTCTAGCTGTGGAAATAGGGGCTTCTAATGAAAACATGATTATTTATCCAATTTAAGTAGACAGTATATACTTGCAGATGTGAGGCAGAAGAACTAATATTGTAACCATAGTTGTAAAGTATGTAGATGAAATATGATATCATTTTCAAAGAAAAGCTATATTTTTATAAATATGTCATAGGATAACAATGGCATTATTATCTCCCAATATGTTAACTTGAACCATATGAAAATCAAAAACCCCAAATAGTGTAATATTGGCAAATTTATATATTCCACTTATAATTTATACTCATATCTTGAACAGGTTTCTAAATTTTAAAATTCAAGTTAAAAAAATTATAATAATCCAGTAGAAATTTCCTGGTTTTACTTTCTTTGACTTACAAATATTCTTTTTTCTGCTATATTTAACTCTCAAATAAGTCCCTATAATAAATTATACTTGATTTATAAGCATAAGAAAAAATCAGATAATGACCATTCTACTACAGAACATAAAATTAAATAAAGATCTGGTAATTATTGGACAATTTGAACAAAATACACAATTTAACAAGTAGTAAAAATGAAAAGATACACCTTGTCCACTTTACATTGTGTCTGCATTGATCCTCTTAACAAGATTCTTACCAAACTCTAGTTTACTTTGTACTCTGTGGGAAAAAAGCCAGCTTATTTAAATGTATTGAAAAGCTAAACAAAGGATACAAAAATTACTTCTAAAATATTGATCTATTTTTAAAGTATATTGGACAGTTCAGCATTGGCACATCATGAAGCTCAGTACAAAACGGATTTTCTTCTTTCAGGGCAGACACTATCATAATGTACTCGCTAAATGTATGCATTTGATATAAGAAAATTATGGTAATGTGACATTCCTACTACATGATGGAATATTCTTTTAGATAGTGAAACATATTAATCACACACATGATAGAGTTCTTTTTGGTTCTTGACATTTAGAACCAAATTTTTCAAAGGTTGTCCTTATTATGTATGTATACAGGAAATATAAACCACACCAGGCATACAAACAAATGCCTCAGCCTTTGCTTCAGTAGAATTTTGCCCAAGTCAACAGGTGATCACAGTTTTCTACTTCCTTTAAATACAAAGTCTCTAAAGAAAACTAAATGAAAACATTTCTTGATAAATTACTTGCACTGGCACAATCTTTTGAGATAAGCTTGTGATAAAAGTATTTGGGATGAAAGGAAGGTTAAAGCAATGTTGTCTCCTGCTAAAGTCATGCAAAATAACATTTACTAGGACTCTGTGTGTTTGTTTACATACACTCATGAATATACAGGTGCCTTCATATACAGACCTAGCTACTATATATACATGTATGTATGGGTATATATACATATATATCTTTGTGACTCAAGTTAAATGACATACTAAGGAAATTGTTGTAAAAGTTTTTGTGTCACCAATCTGATATTTTTGAGATTGTTACGGATTCTATGAACCCAGTCCCCACAGATAAATCTATATGCACATACATGTAGCATTCTGTGTGTCCTTTCAGGGGTTCAGTACATTTCTGGAGTCTAACCGCAGGATTTTGCAGCTGCTGCTTTCAATGTGATGACTTAGCAAACATGTTGTCTTTGTAGATTTGTTTTAGATGACACTGTTACTTTTTAAAGGAAAAAGTAAAATTGCCTCTTATAATTTTGACATATTCATCATTAATATTTATTTGAAATTCCCAAGAGGCAGCTATCATACAATATCACAGAGACCCAATTTGGAAGTTAGACCACGTGGATATCTGAATCTCATTTCTCCCAGTATTGGGTTCATTGGTAAGTCGCTTGACTTCTCTGTCCTTGGTTACCTCATCTTCCAACTATGAATAAAAACAATCATAGAGCATATTAAGCATAGAAAAGTACCTAAAAAGCACTTAAACCTGTTCCTGGCATTTATAAACATCAATAGGGGAGAGCTATTATTATTTTCAAAGTCTATCTCTTAAGGTATGGATACTGTTGTCTTCTTCGGCCATCTTCTGGACTATCCTTTTTCATATTGCATTGTGTCCCATTGCTCTAATTTATAGACTATTAAAATTTCCATTTGTAGTGCTTGGAAAAAAATTAGAGTTTGTTTGTTTGCTTTGCTTTGCCAAGTATCATGCCTCCGTGAAATGAACTCATGAAGTGAGTACAACAACGATAGTAAATGGTATTACCATTACACATATTCCACTGTAAAATGCAGCAAGGTGAATTAGAGGCCAAGGCCTGCTATTATAAATTATTTTCTCTATCCAAAAAGATAGCTATGTTTTATAATAAAAAAGGTAAGAAGCTCTCAGCCATATAACTGTGACACTTGAGTTCTCTTTTATCTGTTTCTTGAATTTAAATCATTAGAAATTTTAATAATACCTTATGCCAATGTTTGATGAAAGCTTGAAATCAGCTACTGAATTTGATAATTGGCTTACTATTATAAGAAATTAGAAAAAGACTATCTTAATAAATTTATCCACTTGAATTTTGTTGTGGATTCTACATGATTAATCAATATGAAATACAAAGATGCTGAAGCCATACAATTTGGCTTCAACAATGTATATCTAGGAGCATAGTACAGGACAAATTAATCTATAAACTCATTTTCATTAAAAAAGAATTTTGGTAATTCAGTGGTTTGATAGCACAACAGAGAGAGGTATGAGAAAGGAACAAGACTGGAAGATTAGGACACCAAAACAAGTCATTTTTTTTTCTAGGCAAGGGTTTTCATTTTTCTAAATCTCAATTTAACACCTTCTACTATAAAGTGATGTAATTTGACTAGTTTGGATAGCAAAGAGGGTCCAGTGTCAACTCTGATTAATTAATGATAACTCCCTCAAGTCCTGTGCTGAGACTCATTTTTAGACTCCATTTCTATCCTGCCAAAGAGGGAGAAGGATGCTGTGGACGAGGGTGGAAACAGAGATAGATCATATATTTTTACGACTGCAGAATTATATAAATAAATATGATTCTTAGTAGCTCTAAAAAAGATATTAATTGCTTAGGGCCACCATGAAAATTATTTATAATAATACTTTTTGGTGCATCTTTCTAAGAATAAATTTTAATTCATAACTATGGCATTCAACTGAAATGTATTAGACCTGATGAAGGAATAAATACAATTCTGTTTTTAAAGTATAATTTTTTTTATCAAAAAAATCCAAATTACTCAATATGACTTGGTTTACATCACTTGAAAAATGCTGTATGCTTGGAAAATTGTTTGTTCCACACAATATATATCTGAGTCTCCTTAAATAACAAAGCATAAATGAATTGGGTTGTGAACAGAGTGGAAATGTTACCGATCCAATAGCTTCTTGGGAGCAGAGGCCATGTCTTAGTTAACTTTTTGTCCCTCCCTAGGGCCTGACACATGAATGATATGCAATAAACATGGATCAAATTATACTGTTCAACATATAACTTCAGTTCAAACATTTACTGAGTATTCGATTATTCTACTAGAATTATTCAGTGTTAGCTGCTGGTATAAAATTTTTCTTTTTTTTTTTCTTTAACCGGTTATTCACACGTTGAGATCATTTTTATAGTCAAAATCTCAGTTGTGAAATGTCTTATCCATGCTGTGATCTAGTTTCTGGCTGTACAGCACAGAGGAGAGAACTTAATATTACAAGACCATCCTGACTCTAGTACAATTTCTATCCTATCTTAGCTCAGGGCACAGATTGGATTCCCCAGGAAATAGGCTCGGAAATAGAGATTAGCGTGCAAGAGGGTTCTCAGCAAATGTCCAAGGGATCAACCTCTGTGAAAGGGAAAGTAAGAAAGCAGCATTGGGCAGAGGGAGAAGCTGAGCTGTGATACAGTCTCGATGAAGATCTCAACCATTTCTATGAGAAGTTCTGGAGCTAGGATGACCCTTAAGACGTGTCTCAAGTTGAGGCTAAGGTTTCCCTATGTTTTTCATTAGGGGTGCGTCTCCCCAGAAACCAAATGTGGCCTTGGGCCAGACACTTCTATTCAGCTCCTTAGGGGGCTGGAAGCTGAGAACTGTTTCCGGCGGCATTTGCTGCAGAGAAGCAAGTCTTTCATTTCTGAAGAGGCTTTGTATCATGCATCCCACTCTCTACCCCAGTGCCATGGTTCTCTCTTAAGACAGTAGAAATTGGCTAAGCGCAAAACAGCATGGTAGTAAAGACCATCAGATCATATGCTTGGCCATCATTTCCGAGAATTCTGGGAGAAGGAATGTCAGCCATTAGTTGATGTAACATTAACCAATTTGCAAAGCTTGGCTCAGACTATGGCTTGCGCTGGGCCGCATAGCCAGGATGGCAGGAGGTATGGGGGCTGCATCTAACTTTGCAAGCCTTGCCCTGGTGACAGGCTGTGTCTGCCCAGAGGAAGGAATTGTCATATTGCAATCCTCCCACCATAGGGTCAACATATCCAGCATTTACAGAGGTGCTGTGTGTTTTAGTAAGGGCTCAATCTTTATTGCTATTCTCACTCACATCTAAACACTGTGAGCACCTATATAACCTATTTTATTCCTTTGCTTTTCTCTTTCAGATGTAAATAATGACTGTGTTGGCAGTGGTGAAAAAATTCCATTTTTGTACTATCAGCCTAATGGGTGGCATATTGTCAAGGATCACTATTCTTAACATATAGGCACATCACATGATAGCCTTATTTACATCACTACACAAAACAATGCCAGAAGAAACATGGCAGTATAAAATAAATTCTATTAATCAACTTAAGCATTTTGAATTATTGCTTGGTTTTTAGAACATCTGAAAACTTCCAATACTAAATTCCATAGGATTAGAAATTTAAGAGGAAAATTTTGCAAGAAAAATATTAAGTGGTTTATTTTTACTTGTATTAAAAAGTCAACATTTTCATGAATTCTACTAAATGTCTACCTATTTAATCATATTTATTGTCATAAATTTTAATCTGCATTTCTACTATTTGACATACTGCTGGCTGTATACATAAAATAATACTAAGCAATAATGATAGCGAAATTCCCTAGAATTTTTAAAGTTTACATCTGTGTTCTCATCTGTTTACATATGTGAAATTACATACAGAGACAACCCATTTCCACTGTTCTTCAATTCAAATCAGAGTGTTTAGGTAACAGTGCCACCTATTGCTATAAAATTGAAGTAACCCTATTTGTTATCATTCCTTTGGTATTTGATACTACAATTCTTATTTTTCTAACTGCTTCTGTCTGTTAGCCTAAGTTTTCATTTTTATTTTAAAGTAATAGATAATTTCATGTAATTTAAATATATAATACTTTAAGGAAAACTACATTTGAAAGATTTCTTTTGAAGGTTTCAGTGCACAATGGGTCAAAAACAATATAAAAATAAATTAAGCTTGAATTTTTTTTTTTTTTAAGCTTGAATTTTTTTGTCTGTCTTTGAGAAGCAACAGTATAGTAGTATAGAGCAGAAATTTGTATTTTAATTAAATTTTATATCCTTATCAAGCATAAATAATGGTCTTTGATTTAATCTGTGACAAAATATACTAAAAGATATTTAAAATAGATCATTGGAAAAAAGAAATAAATTTTCTTTGCTGTGCTAAAAATTGTGAATTTATTTTCAAAAAATTGTTCACAGTATTCATTTGTATACACATAAGAATATGTAAATTGCAATCGTTTGCACATTTTATTTCGCTGTTTCTATTTTGCAGTAAGTTCAAAATTCACTGCAAATATACATTCATAGAATTAACATCAATTACCTATTTTCAACAACATGTATGTGAATACCTTTTTGAATATAACTATATTTTTAATATGTGTAAAAGTAAGATGTTTATTTGCTTAATTAATTCTTAAAGACTATGAAAGGTTTATTTAGATATATTGTGAGTTTTTGTTTATTTTTTATTTTATTTTACAAATAACTGTATAGGGCTTTGTAAATGACGAGACTGTCTAAATATGTAAAGGGGAGTTATGAATTTCCCAGTAGCAAAATCATCAGTGAAATAAAATAAAAGAAAAGCAGAATTTTCTTTACCTCCTCAAATGGATTATGATTTAAAGTGGTATTTATAGTTTAAAAATACTTTAGATGAGCAAAAGAATGGTTGATTTTTAATATATGCTTCTCAGTCCTTAAGGAAGATATCATAAATAATGTTTTTCTAAAACCTAATTGTAGAGATTATATGGTTTTTCAACATTACAGTTACTGTAGTTTTGTATAATCTTTGTAACTTAAATTTAAAAATTATGTCAGTCTTTCAATTATACCTTTTAATTTTTATATTCAATTGCATAGAAATGTTCTGTTGACTGTATATGTTTATATGGAAAACATTGAATCACCTCAAATTGTGTCATTTAATTTAAAAGTAAACTTATTAATGCTATATAAATTCTGAATATGCTGAAATATTGAATTAGTTTAATATCACTGACCGATTGCTTATATACCTGGGTATGTGTTCAGAAGACACCCAAGTTTAGTAAAAATATGGCCAGTTACATATCTAGGAGAGCAGGGAGTATAGCTCTCTTTTTTTTTTTTTTTTGATTCTTAAATAATTTATGCTATAGGTAAAAATGTAATATAGTATCTTATAGACCAGGAATTTTGTTCATAATAGCGAGTACAGTTCTTGGCACATAGTAGGTGTTAAACAACTATTTATTTAAAGTTAAAAGAATGAACACAGTTATTATTTGTTCTAGAAGGATCAAAACACTTTTTTTCTAAATTTCAGCTCCCTTGTATATAATTGCTCTTCTTACTCAACATAATTGATTATTTTAAACATGATTCCATTCAAATATAGATTGTTTTCAGAAATATTTTAACTCAAATGTACAAGACAGTATGTATTTTAAGGTCAAGAAAAAAATATTGGAAGAAACCTGACTATTGTTTCAAAATCCTTGTTTTATATAATATTTTTTTAAAACTTTAAAAATTATTGTCAATTAATATCTTTACAAACTTTTAAAAATTCCTCATCTTCAGAATAATTACTTATTGTTTTTCAATTGGAAAAATAGAAACAAATAACGTAAAATAGAAAGGATGGGCTCAGATACCAGTGAAAATATCCTAGACAACTGTTTTGAAATATCTGCCCCCTGTAATATAAAAATGCAGAAAAGATTTTGCCTATGTAAAACAATTTATTGTCTATAAGAGTAAAGAACACTGATAACATATATTAAGAACAAAAATAACATGCTGCTCGAGAAAAATAAGCTTACGCTAATGTACATAAACTGAACTTGATAATTCTTGGAGTCTGATTGATTTGGCTTATTTCGTTCTGTTGAAATTAAAACAAGTATTTTGTATAAAGCTCTTCAAGGTGCTGAATTTAAATTTGGGGGTCATGGTCCTTTATATAAGATTATTATTAGGATATAATTCAATCTAGGATAAGAATGGGGAGGGGTGGATAATTAGGTCTAACGTTTAATTATTCTTCTTAGCTTCCCCACATGATTTTCTGAGAATGCAGACCAGGAATGCAAAGGTAAGATGATTATACCCCAACAGCTAACATCATCACTGCTTTTATGTCTTGGTTTTACTAGATCATTGCTTTAAATGAGCATCACAAAACCAACGGAGCTTTAGTCTCTGCCTTACCTTCTCCTCATAATCATTTTCAATTTATTTTTTTTCTTGTATGTCATCGTTTTAATGTAAATCTTTCTTTTTCTTTTCAATAAAATGAAATGATTAAGTAATTCTGCCTTTTGCATGATTAAAGATGACAGATAAACTTGGGTGGATATATATGAAGGCTCCTAACAGAATCTGTGCACCTCACATGTCAGATTTCTTCTAGCTCGCTCACTGTTAATGACAGGAAAAATTAGCATGTCTGTGGATAGCCTAAGAAGAATCAGAAGATAAGGAAACTATAACATTTTTTTCTTACTAAGTTTAAATCACTTTCATTTTTCTCGTTGTAATTAATCTCTACTGTAAAGAGTAGAAATTGAATTACATGTAAGTCCTAACCACAAGACAGGTTCACATAAAACTAAAAAATCAGGAGTTCTTTAACAATGGTTTAGTAATACACAAGTATAAGCAAATAAAGGATAGAGAGAAAATATTAATGCAAGGACATTTACAGAATCATTGATGATATGAAACATTTTTTATTATAATAGCACTACTTTAGTCATTTTGCCATTTAAGGGGTAAACACAAACAAAATTAATGATATTTACCACTTTATATTTTATAACTCTTTTATCTTTCATCTTTTCATACTCAGACATATATATATATATATATAAACTGTTGCAAGAGAGCACATAATATATTGTCATTGCTTCTAGATATAAGAACTGAAACAATGTTAAGAATTGGGTTTTTGGCCCAGTACTAACTAGCCTCTTGTGATTAATTCAGATTTTTAAAAATTTAATGCTAAAGACCAAGATTATTTTTAAATTTTAACACTTCTAAGGACACACCATATTTCCCTCAGTCAGTCTTAGTTTTATAAAATAAAAACCACTGGTTTCTAAGCAAGGCCTGTGACAACAGCAAAACACCACCTGCATCAGCTTTGCTCACCAGGACCACACAACA
This sequence comes from Eubalaena glacialis, assembly GCF_028564815.1. NCBI lineage: Eukaryota > Metazoa > Chordata > Mammalia > Artiodactyla > Balaenidae > Eubalaena > Eubalaena glacialis. Next base: position 20,312,028 of record NC_083732.1, on the reverse strand, counting down.
TTTCCTGACCTAAGTTTTGTAGATGTCTGTATCATGGTAACCCTGATTTTTTTTTTCTTTTGACAGAAGAATTACTATTCTCCGAATTTTTTTTTTTTTTTTTTTTGCTGAGTGTATTCTGGATGGCAAAATTTGGGCCACAAAATGCTAATTTCTAACCTAACACCGTGACAGCAATCACAGCCTTCACAAGGATGGAATAAAGAGAGCAATCTAACATCCAGGGGTATGAGTTTCTCATCAGTGGCTGGCAGACTGCCGTGAAGGCTTACAGTAATCCCATTGGACAGCCCTGTTTGATGAAGCCTGGGAACAGGCAGCCACAATGTAGGGAGTTCACAATTGCAAGCATTTGTCCATAATTTAAAGCTATACGAGAAGTGGAGAGTATTCATCTGAACAACAAGCTGTAATTTAACTGGAGTAACATTTACACAGGTTTTAACCCATTAACTCCTTCTTTCCTCATGCACGCTGACTTCCTTGTTTCAGAAAATATCTCTCCAAAGAAGCAATGTGCAAACACCTAACACAAGCTTATCTGTTAAGCTGTGAAAACCTGCCATAAGAATAAAAGCTTTTTGTTTGGAAACAGGATCAGTGAGTGACATTTCTAAATCTCAACCTTGGCAGTTTTTTGATAGTTTCCTCTTATGCTGTGTTTTAGTACTTGAAATTCATTTTTAGCATATCACAAGCATATCTAGGCTGGTATTTAGCTTTTTTCTTTTTTCATTTTCATGTGTGCTAGGTCTGACCACCTATTACTCCAGCTTAGGATGTTACAAATATAAATATAATAACTCAAGTAACTCAATTTTACCATTCACACAGAACTGTGTGTGTGTGTGTTTGTGTGTGTGCTTTCCCCTGCTATTGTACAAAAATATTATAAACTTTTGCAACTTATGCCTTATTTGCTTCTCTTATTACTTTAGAAATTGGACATTATTTCAAGAAAAAGAAACAATGTGTTTTGTTATATCAAAAATACAGAATATTAGTTATTAAATATACAAAGCACTTCTTTTAAGAATATTCATGGTTAGATTGTCTAATAGGTCATTTTGAATAAAAGAGTCTGCCATCCTCTAAAGCTCAGAATTGGAAAGTTAGTGCTGGTTACGCTTCCTACAAAATCTTTATTCCCTCCTTCCTTTCCTTTGTACTTTCTCAGGAATGCCTTCACATGTACAAATATGGTCATAAGACTACATTTTTCTTGTTCTCCCAGATTAAAAAAAGACATTTATATGTTATGATATCATTTCAAATTTCCACTCTCCACCCAGTGTTTAAAGAAAATCTAATTTTATCTCTACAGCAAGGGTTACTTCTTCCCATCATTATTTCTTTTTTTATATATATAAGCTTTTTTTTGTTTGTTTGTTTTTAATTTATTTTTGGCTGTGCTGGGTCTTCGTTGCTGTGTGCGGGCTTTCTCTTGTTGCGGCGAGCGGGGGCTACTCCTCATGGCAGTGCGCGGGCTTCTCTTGCAGTGGATTCTCTTGTTGTGGAGCACAGGCTCTAGGCACGTGGGCTTCAGTAGTTGTGGTGCGCAGGCTCAGTAGTTGTGGCTCGCAGGCTTAGTTGCTCCGTGGCATGTGGGATCTTCCCGGCCCAGGGCTCGAACCTATGTCCCCTGCATTGGCAGGTGGATTCTTAATCACTGTGCCACCAGGGAAGTCCCCCCACCATTATCTCTTACCCCCATCTTACTCTTTCCATTTAAAACTACAGGGAAATCCTATGATAACTAGTATTATAATTTTTTACACTTTGGTCTTCTGGTCCCAATTTCTTTCTCAATAAATTCTTTGAAGGCTACAGTAATTTTGCTTGCTTACTACTCCAGTCATTTTAAGGACAAAAAAAACCTCCCATTTTAAATCCAGGTCATTACCTATTATGTTGAAGTAGCATAAAGAGAAGGAAGATCAGTAATTCTTTTAAAAATTAGACATATTACTGAGGCGTAGATCACATTTTCTACTATCTGTTGTTACAATATAAAGTCCAAGAAGCCAAAAGGTACCCTGGCATTGAACCACAGTGGGCCTGATGTGCCTAGGTCTTCCCTCTTTCCTGAGCCAGCTCACTTTTTGTGAAGCTGTCACAGATACATTGTGTTATTATACCACAATGCCAGTGGTATCTGACGAAAGAGTTTCTTATTCAAATATGATCTAGAATTCTCAAGAATAACGAAGTACTATTGCCAGATGACCCTAAATGTGGCATTTCTATTTACCTAGTTATTCTCAGATTATCCTTTGTGATTTACACTGAAGCCTATATTTCTCCAAAATCTGTTCATTATATTAAAGATAATCAATAAATAATTGCACATCATCAAATTAAATTCAGACTCCTTTCCTTAGCACTCAGGGTCCCAACCTCTGTTTCTAACATTTTTAAACTTTTTTATCGTAAAATAAAACACAAATCTGGAAAACCACACACACATATATAGTATTACTTGATGAAATATTATAAGGCAAATGCTCTTTTGACCCTGATTAAGTGAAAAAACAGAATTTGTCACCCCAGAAACCCCTCCACATGCTCCATCCCAATGGGAGCCCAGTCTCTTTGCATTTGTTTATGGTTTCATCATCTAAGTGTGTGTGCAGCCCTAGTCACAAAATATAGTCTTACCAAAATTTTAACTTGACATCTTATAAGTTAAAATAAAAATCTTTAGATTCCCCTGCCCTATCCCTTTCTGTCCATATAATTTTTCAGGTGAAGAACACACAACTGATTGTTTCTTAAAGAACCTACAAACATGTCACCTGAGTTTGTCAGTCTAGGTTTGCTGATTGCGTATTCCTGGTGCAATTTAATTGCACCCTTTCTTTTCATATAATTTTTCAGGTGAAGAACACACAATTGATAGTTTCTTAAAGAACCTACAAACATGCCACCTGAGTTTGTCAGTCTAGATTTGCTGATTGCGTACTCCTGGTGCAATTTATCATGTTCTTCTGTCCTTTATTTCCTGAAAATTGGCATTGTATCCAGAGGATCAATTAATCTCAAGACCGATTCCATTGATGGTGTGTTCTTTCATCAAGAAGCACAAAATGCCTTTTCCCTTTCTGTGATGTTTGTGGCTGGAATGCAAAATGTCTAAATCCGTTAATTCATTAGGGATTGCAAACTTGTGATATTTTGATTCTATTGTTTTTTTTTACTTGTTAGATGAAACAATTTCATAAGGAGGCTCAATAGGATAGAGTTAATCTACAGCTGGTCTTGGAAAACTCTCTCTTTATCTCCAGGGATGCCTGGATTATCTGGCTTTGACTCTTGACCAAGGTAAGTGCACTGAAATTTATGATGTTTTGTTTAAAATCCAAAACTCCCCTGGTGATCCCCAAACCCCAGAGTCAGTTTGTTTATGGATAGTTTTCTACTGGCATAACTGGTTACACAGCTGGGTGATTATGTACCCAGAAGGGCACAAAAGACCTCCTGGAAGCTTCTGCCTTGAGCTCTTTTTAAGCCAAAATTCAAAATTCATTGCACAGATCAAACTGAAGTGAATAAGAACCACGGGGAGATTTCATCTGACTATCTCTCGGATCCCCAGTGCCTACCTTCACTCCCTTTCTTTTGCTGTATCATCTTCTCTGACTTTAGATAATAGCCTTAAATGAGCATGTTCTGTTGAGTCTTATAAGTCTTTTCAAATATCCAAAACTAGAAAAATACTTCCAGAGACAACTCCCCTCACCTACTAATTTTTTTATCCGATAGTTTAGTTCATATAGAAAGGCAAGATAATGTTTATTTCTTTCCTCTGATTTAACCAGTTTTCAAGAGAATGAATTGGTTTTCTGTTATCTTCAGCAGGTAACCAATTATGGGTTTGTTTTTTAATATACTTTTTAAACTTGTTTGTTTAAACATAGCCAACAAGTTTAGATCAATTTCAATGTTTATCCTTTATGAAGTTCAAATTGTCCCATTTGTCCCAGTAATCTTTGTCAACTTTCACACTCTGGTACGTCAAGATGGTCCAGAGTCATCTTTTGCATTCCTACCCACCCCCAACCTGGTATCATCCATTATTCCAAAAGCACAATCTGTATCCTGGGGACGCTCATTGCTACTGGGTCACTCATTGTCTCTAGACCTTTTCAGTGAACAGAACTAACTAGTAAATACATATTCTAAAATATTTTATGAGTTTATACACATATTTTGAGTTCAAATGTGGACTATGGGGTGTTTATTTAACCTCTTCTATATATCTTCTCCAGACTGAACACACAATGAACTTTAATGGATACTTGAGGAGGTTTATTTTAAGAGGGGGGAAGTTACAAATATTTGGCTATATAGGAACCACAAAGGTTAGGACAATAATCGGGCGTTTGTCACAGGTGAGCTGTTACCAACCTAAAGCACAAATGAATGAGTGGAGGTATTGTCTCGAGAACCTAGAAGGATTAAGAGTTGTGTAGTCAGTCATCTTGTTAGGAATCATGACCATGATCAATGGACACAGTCAGTTCAAGAAAAACTTTCAGGGAGGGAGCCAGAAATTAACTCTGATCGCATTCTCTTCCCTCCTTCTGATTTCCTTCTCCTAGCGAAATTCATGTAATGCATATTGTTTTATAATCTGTTTTTTATACTTACTCTGTTTGTCAATAACTAGTCTTCAAAAGTAGTATTTCAATTGCTAAAAGATATTCTATTACATATATATGCCACAAATAATGCACTCAAGTAGTAAATATTTAATCTCTTTTCTGTTAATTTTCTACCATTATAAAAGAGTTTTTATGGAAATTTATGTGACTAATTGTTTGCATGGGTTTCTACCTATATCTTGGGTAAATATGTAGAAGTAGAATTGATATTCCAAGCAGCAAGTACATTTTCAGTGCTTTGGGGATATTTTGTAAAAGTGCCCTCTAGAAATATAGTAGCACCTTACACTTCCTACAACAGTTTTTTCAAACTCCATTAAAAATGTGGGCTCTGATGTCAGATTTTCTGGCATCAAAACCTGACTCAGCTACTTATTAGTTATGAGGCAAGTTATTTAACCAATCTCAGCATCCTTGTTCTGTAACTAGAGATGGTAGTTATCTACCTACTTATAAGATTGTCTGTTGGAAAGATTAAACAGGGTGCTGAACCTTTAAAACAGTGTCTGACATACAGAAAGCACTCAATAAATGTCAGCTAAATAATAGCAGGCATTATAACCCTAAGAATACGTATTTGCCAATTTGATATGTGCAAAAGTTATTTATTATTGTTTAACTTGAAATTCTTTAATAATCAGCTTGAATTTTTAAAAATTTCATTATAAATGATTAACTCTTATTCTTTATGAATTGTTTATTTATGCTTTTCACAGATTCCTTTTATTTTGTAGTATTTATTTTAAATATTAAGGAAGGTATCCATATGTTAGATATAGTTTGTATATTATATATGCTTCAAATTATTCTCAGGTTGCCATTTGAATTTTAATTGTACATTATAAGTAATTGATTCTATATTTTTTTAATGATTTCTGATTTTGTCATAATGCTTGTAAAGGCCTTCTACAACCCAAAATAACAAAAATAGTCTTTATATTCTCCAATTACGTTTATAATTTTGTTTTGTATACCTCTACCTTTAATACCTTTGCAATTTATTTAGATGTAAGTTGTAAAACAGAGAATCTAAATATCATTTTTCCAAGATGACTGAAGTTTACCCTAACAATTTTGTGTGTGTGTAATATATGATCTTATCACTATGGAATAGCATTCTTATTTTACGTGAGACTGTTGGTGTAAGCATAGATGTAATTCAGAAATTTCTATCATTTCACTCATATGCCTGTAGCTTTCTTATATATGTGAATATATCATAAGGCAAAGGCTCTTTTGTAACTCTTATTTTAATAACTTAATTGAATATTTTGTAAAGTAGTGTGTTTTAAAAATAAATAGGTCGCCCTTTCTCTGCAGAATCACCATGGCGGCTGGGACCCTGTACACACATCCTGAAAACTGCAGGGCCTTCAAGGCCCTCGTTGCCGCTCAGTACAGCGGGGCTCAGGTGCGCGTGCTCTCCGCACCACCCCACTTCCATTTTGGCCAAACCAATGGTACCTGCGAATTTCTCCGTAAATTTCCTGCTGGCAAGATTCCAGCCTTTGAGGCGGACGATGGATTCTGTGTTCGAGAGCAATGCCATTACCTACTATGTGAGCAAGGAGGAGCTGCGGGGAAGTACTCCCGAAGCAGCAGCCCAGGTGGTGCAGTGGGTGAGCCTTGCTGATAGCGACATAGTTCCCCAGCCAGTATCTGGGTGTTCCCCACCTTGGGCATCATGCACCACAAGCAGACCACAGAGAATGCAAAGCAGGAGGTGAGGCGAATTCCGGGGCCGCTGGATGCTCACTTGAAGACAAGGACTTTTCCGGTGGGAGAACGTGTGATGCTGGCTGACATCACAGTTGTCTGCACCCTGTTGTGGCTTTATAAACAGGTTCTGGAGCCTTCTTTCCGCCAGGCCTTCCCTAATACAAACCGCTGTTTCCTCACCTGCATTAACCAGCCCCAGCTCCGGGCTGTCTTGGGGGAGGTGAAACTCTGAGAAAATGGCCCAATGTGATGCTAAAAACTTTGCAGAGAGCTAGCCTAAGAAGGACACCCTATGGAAAGAGAAAGCTTCTCGAGAAGAGAAGCAGAAGCCCCAGGCCGCGCAGAAGGAGGAGAGGGCAGCTGCCCCTGCTCCTGAGAAAGAGCTGGATGAATGTGAGCAGGCAGCGGCTGCTGAGCCGAAGGCCAAGGATGCCTTTGCTCCCCTGCCCAAGAGTACCTTTGCGATGGATGCATTTAAGCGCAAGTACTCCAACGAGGACACACTCTCCGTGGCGCTGCCGTACTTTGGGGAGCACTTTGATAAAGACGGCTGGTCCCTGTGGTACTCTGAGTACCGCTTCCCTGAAGAGCTCACCCAGACCTTCATGAGCTGCAACCTCATGATTGCAGTGTTCCAATGATTGGACAATCTGAGGAAGAATGCCTTTGCCAGTGTCATTCTCTTTGGAACCAACAAGAGCGGCTCCATTTCTGGAGTCTGGGTCTTCCGAGGCCAGGAGCTTGCCTTTCTGCTGAGTCCAGATTGGCAGGTGGGCTATGAGTCATACACATGGCGGAAACTGGATCCCAGCAGCGAGGAGACCCAGACGCTGGTTCGAGAATACTCTTCCTGGGATGGGGCCTTCCAGCATGTGGGCAAAGCCTTCAATCAGGGCAAGATCTTCAAGTGAACATCTCTTGCCATCGCCTAGCTGCCTGCACCTGCCCTTCAGGGAGAATGGGGGTCATTAAAGGAAACTAAACATCCAACCCTTTCCTGCCCTGCCTCCTCTGTGGTTGATGGCTTCTTCAAAGGGGAGTAGGTATGTTGAAGCAGGGTGTTGTCTATACCTGCAGGACCTCCCTGTACAGGAAAGAAGTCTTCAGAAGAGCAGAAAGAGAGGCCTCTCCTCAGTTTTGATTTTTGTTTTTTTAATTGCCTTGCCTCTCCTGTGAGGACCGTCTTCTAGCCTAGCTGGGAAAGATTGGATGTAGTTAGGAGGTGGTGACACGGGGCTTTGTAACTACCTAATTCCAGACCTTCCCGCATGAAGGGGGAGAATACATGCTGACGGGGTGAGAGCACAGCATATGCAGAGCGACTTAACACTACTTCCCTGCTTCCCGCAGCTGCCCTGTGAGGTGGGGCGGCAGCCGTATCCAAGAGTCATAGTTTCAACACTTCAGACAAATGGCAAGAAGAGGCACAGACTCCTTGGAACAGATGCTGGCCTGTGGGCCCTAACCTGGCTGTGGATCATCTCTGGGGTATCCCTACTTTCTATCAAGGAAGTGGGGTTCAGAGATTTAAGCTACTTGCCTGTGATCACACATCTTATGTGGTGGAGACAAGATTTTGAACCCAGTGGGTGTCACTGGAGCCTGTACCCTAAACACGCCCTAGTGCTTCCTGCAATGTAGAGCAGTCATAAATGTCATTTAACAACCCTGAAAAAAAAAAAAAAAAAAAAATATATATATATATATATATATATAAATAGGTCATAATTCATTTAAGGTTCTGGGAATTTATTGGAAGTCACTAACATTTAATAAATAATAAAAATATAGAAATATTAGACTTCATTATATGTAATTGCAGTAAATATTACTTATAAAATTATTATTGCCTTTGTGTGTGTTTGTGTGTATAAGTGTGTACGAGTATGTGAATTAAGTCCTAATTCTAAACATGATTCATACTGTAGGTTACAATCAAAAAAGATTGAAAGTCACTGCTGTAATGTAAATCTTTTCAGATAATATTAGAATAATTTTTCAAGTTCCAATCTCCCCACCAAAATTTTTCCATGATATTTACTAGCTTTATATTAAGCATCACTATTTTTACTTTCCATTTTAAAAGGTAATTTTGTCCAAAGTAGTTTGCAGGCTTAATCCATTCCCATTACATTTTAGTATTTTTCAATGTGTTAAAGACATCTAATTTGGAACTAATACGGATTTGTCTTCTCTAATTTCTTCTCTGCAACTCTCTGAATTTTATTCACTACTTGGTAATGTAACATTTACTCATGCTAAATTTACAGCTTCTCTTTGCATCACAAAAATCTTATTCCATCGGCATGTGTGTGAGAGCTATTTCCCATGCCAAATGGGTGGATAGCATGCCCTACCCTGGACCATTTTAATCCTTGAGTTTAAAAAGCAATCGCCATATCATTGAGATGTACAGGTAGCAATGAAACATTTGTGTACACTAAGAAATTGAAGGAGTAAAGCTTTTACATGTCACCTGGTGTTATATGAGCTTTGATAGGAAAACAGTAATCAGAATATCATCTTTTATAAACTAAATGAGCATTCATAAATAACTGTCTAAATGTCAGAGGTAGATCAATAATAGATAGATAGCTAGAGATATCTATATCTATCTGCATACATACTGTATATCTTTCTTTATAGTACCCTTACCAGCATCAAGGCTCCATGTAATATGTACCCGGGATGGTGCCTTATTCTATTTAAACCCACTCTGTAAGGTTTAAATCTTCATTGTACAAATGATGAAACTGACACAGTTTAAAAACTCACCCAAGGACACAAAGCTGGTATGTGGCAGATCCAAGACTGGAAGTCAGAGTTTCTCACTCTGAAGCACAAAATGGGCAGAAAAGCTGTTTTCTGTAGGTTCTACCTATATCAACAGATATATTTTTTTCCTAAGTCCAGAGTCACTTGTGACATTTAATGTTGTCACTGGGTGGACTGGGGCCTGATTCTCTCCACCCACCCAATTTCATTTTGCAGCAGTTACCCCAGGTCTTTTCACTCTAGACATATTGGCTATTTTTTTTTCTTTTTCTTGAATTCCCATTTTTCATTTATAGAACTTTTTGAGAGAATACATGATTCATCTAATTGAACTTCATATACAGGACAAAGCAAAACAAGTTGAATGTTTTCATTTTTCACTTTGGGGAAAAAAAATAAGCTTTTAGTTAAATCAACTTAAGAAACAGCTTGAATTGCAAGATAATACTGCTCCTATAAGTAATTGCTTATGTGCTTGTCCTATTCATAGTGGAAGAGCTATGATTTATGAACATTTTTATTTAAAGTATAATCTTGGATTTATTCCAAATAATTGCTATCTTTGAAATGTTGTCAACCTGGGATAGCCACAGGGATGCCAGAATTAAAGTATTATATCAGCTCACCACATGGTCCGCCCATTGGGCTCAAGTACGTTTTTATCCGTCTCTCTTTTATCACATATTTCCTTACTTCACATTTATATTTAATCCATTGACTTCCGTGATTTCTTTTATACCAGAGAGCATGTGAAACACAGGGAAAATGAGTAGACATATTCACTTAGCAGGAGTTTTCTTCCTGGTTCTCTTTCTCTCTCTCTTTCTGGCTAAAACTCCATTAGGCAAAAGTGCTCCTGGTATTAATCTAAGATGATTAGCTGTGAAGTGGAACACAAAGGCTGGCCTGGGGTGGAGACATCTGATGGTGGGAAGATACTTCAGAGCAAAAGAATCAAGAAGAACATGAGTTTAAGAGGCAAACTTCAAACAATATTAGGCATAAGAAATAATGTTAGCTGCAGCTGCAAACCAAATGGAAAAGTATATTTGCCAGTGTAGAGACTGTTCCTGGCCTTTCATTAGTTGTGCATGGGTCCCAGAGAGCAACACCAGTATATTTCAGTTAAGTTTTTTTTTTCTCTCTCTCATCCTCCTCTTACTTTTTACTTTTTAAAATTTTTTTTTTATGGGAATATAATTGCTTTACAATGTTGTGTTAGTTTCTGCTGTACAAGGAAGTGAATCAGCTATATGTATACATATATGCCCTCCCTCTTGAACCTCCCTCCCACCCCTCCATCCCACCCATCTAGGTCATCACAGAGCACTGAGCTGAGCTCCCTGTGCTGTACAGCAGGCTCATCACTTGACTTTTTTTCCCTACATGCCCCCACATCTTATTCCTTTAGCTTGCCTAACTAGCTATTAATGTTGTGTTAGAGGCAGCACTGCTTCCCTTATATACTATGTGCTCCCCTAAATAATCCAGCCTCCCTTGCAATTATATTAGGCCACAAGGCTAGTTCCAGCCAGTACTGACTTATCAGAGGTGACCTATTGCACTTCTAGACCAAACATTTGATAGTGTGGTACCTCTCTCAGGAAAGGGAGACATCACAACATACAGGGAACCTGGATCCCCGAGTCACCTGATGGAAGAGCATATCCAGTGACTGGCATCAGACTTCCTATGAATAATTATTAAAAGTTGTATATTAAACTGTTGAGATTCAGAGATTAATTTGTTCCTATAGCATAGTCTAGTTTATACATTAAGCTACATTTTAAGCTAATATATACATTGATATTCACTATTAATGTGCCAATTAAGTGGAAAGAATGCACAGGTCACACATTAGGAGTCTAGGACTTTGCTTCTATCCATTTTATATTCCTTCAAACAATATGTATGACGTTTCTACAGTATTTTAATCATTGTTTCAGATAGGCCCTGGGAATAGTAAATAAGACGGATCAGATCTCTGTTCTCAGAGAAAGGGTCAGACAAAAATTAAGTAAATGAACAAATTAGGTAATTCAGAGTTTAATAAGCGCTGTTAAAGTCAATACTAACATTGTGTGAGACCGGTGACTGGGGGGACTATTTAATTGAATAGTTAAGGAAGACCTCTCCATCTTAGAATTAGGACATGAATGAAATAAAGGTACTAGTCCAAATATTTCAGAGAAAAGAACTTGGGTATAAATATACTCAATGCATTAAGAAAAAGAAAGAAATCCAGGGTAATGGAAGCATCACAGTGAACCTGAAGAGAGTAGTACTGTATGGGGCAAGAGTGATAGGTACCATTTCAGGCCATAGTAAGGATTTGCAATTTTATTCTAAATTCTATGAGAAAATATTGGAGAAATTTAAGTAGGAAAATATTTTAATTGTGTTTGCATTTTCATAAGTTCATTCTAGGCATAGTGAAGAGAATATGCATATTTTTAATGCAGAACTGACTAGACTCACTAATAAATTAGAGTTGCAAAGTGAAGAAATAAAGAAACCAACAACAGCTCCTAGAATCTAGACTTGTACAACTGGTACATAGTGATGTCTTTTGCTAAGATGAAGGAAGCTGGGAGGAGAATTTTCTTTCAGATGGGATTTATGATGTCAATTACACATCCAAGTGGAGGTGTTTAATAGAAAATTAGACATAAAATACTACAGCACAGTGAAAAAGAGTGAGAAAAATTTGGAAATATTTTTATGCAAATTTCATTTAATACACTGGATTGGTTAAGACCACTTAGGGAAAGAGCTTAGACAGAGAATAAGAGTCATCTGAGGGTAGAGTCCTGGAATATTCCGGCATTTGCTAATTCAGAGACTTAATTCCTCACTCTCTTACTCCTCCTCAAAGCAGACGACTCAGTCTCTTAAAGCTTTATCTTGAGGAGAATCCATAAAGAGTGATTATAGTGAAATTTTCAGCTATAGTGATAAGCCACTGAGAGAAATAAAATCAGTAAAAGACCACTTTTGAAAAATCTATAAATACGTGGCTTAGGTAGTTGCTTCTTCTATCTGCAGCCCTGACTTAATTATGAAATAGTCACCTAACTCAGAGAATCCTCATTATATGACTCTACAAAGGGAAAGTAAGAGCAAGCTACTTCCTTTAATATATACTGGGAATACAATCATAAATTTGAAATAAATTATCACCCTGCCACAAATCTTGATTGGGTTTCCATGAATAGCCCACTAGTGAAATATTCACTTGGCTAGTCAAGGAAGTGATAAGGGGACCACAGAAATGAGTATTTGTTCCAAGAGTGATCTGACCTAGTTTGTTATAGGTCTTGGGGACATCACTCAAATTTTCTGTGTGTGTTTTGAAGCAAGTGCTAGGAAATGACCAGCAGCAGAAGTTCCATTTGCCATCTTTGTGGCCTATTTTCACAGACAAACCACCACCATCATTCACCAAGTAACACAGGTATAGTTTTTACTGGTAACAAAAGAGACATCAGGGACAGGGGCAAAAGATGTCTCAATGAAATAATGATGTTTAGCTCTTGAAAAACCACTGATGAATTCCAGAATGCCAGCCACAGACCTCTTCTATATAACACTGTGAACATGGTAACCAGGCAAACTAGAGGAAGATAGTACATAAAATGCCTGTATCACAGTCTTAGTTAGCAATCATATGAAGGATCTTAATAAGAAAGAGTCATTTGGGGAGGAAAAAAATTATTCACTCAATTGGTTTTGGCAATTTCCTACGTCTAAATATTAAATCTCCTATGGATACACTTAGTGAAAGTAGACTAACAGAATGGACATTCATTGGTTTGATTGCTCATGAGCTATCTAAGGGTCATAGACAAGTATTGCTTACATTGGATCGTTGTGCAAATATACAGTTGTTACTATAAATTTGAGGAGTAATGAAAACAGAAAAGAAGGAAAGTGAAAGAGTATAAAGGGGAAGGTGATTCTCCACCTTACATGAAACCTCGGCTCTAGTGATTCAGCAGCCCTCAGGTGCGTACAAAACTTAGCATCCATGTATTCGCTCTCCCTTCTCTAAAGCTTCTTCTATCCCAACACATACATAATTTGCTTATTATTAACTTCCCACGAGATCTACCATGTTCCTTCTTCATTTTCCAGTTATACGTCTCTCTCCCAGCAGTCTCCGTTCACCTCTGCTTTTCCAGCATGGATTATTAAGCTGGTTAATAACTGGGTGGGTTTTTAAAAAATTTTTATTGGTGTATAGTTGATTTACAATGTTGTGTTAGTTTCTGCTGTACAGCAAAGTGAATCAGTTATACATATACGTATATCCACTCTTTTTAAGATTCTTTTCCCATATAGGTCATTACAGAGTACTGAGTAGAGTTCCCTGTGCTATACTGTAGGTCCTATTTTATATATAGTAGTGTGTACATGTCAATCCCAGTCTCCCAGTTTATCCCTCCCTCCCCCACAAGAATTGGGTATTTTGAGTACATCAAAACATCTGTTATAGGGGAACTTCTGAAAAGCCAAGATAATACTGGGGTTTAGCCTGATAAATACGGTATATTCAGTCAGCTTATCTTGCATTTATATTTACATTTTTGTTTAATTTTGCCTGAACTTTCGTATATCAAGCACTTTCAAATAGTCATCCAATTAAGTTATAAAATATTTATTAAGTACTTAATACCAGGGATCCCCTTATGATACACTGGATACAAAGCAGGGACCAAGACAGACATGTTCTATGCCCTCAGACAGCAGACGGTCTCATATGGAAGCAGGCATTATATTAAAAATTACAATGAAATTTGATAACTCTTATGTACAGAACAATTTTGGAGCTCATTACAATTATCATCAGGAGTATCAAACAAATCATGTCCTATTTTAATCTGCAGAAGACCTCTAGGAGAAATGACCCTAAACCCTCCCCTGAATTCTGATTCACACTGGTATATTTCCTAACTTTCAATTAAATTAGTGCGATTGAACTCTTTGTCTTCAAAGCAATTTACTGAGGTATTTTCCTGACATACCTAACATGTACATTCTGTGTTTTCCATCCATGTAAATCCTGAATACATAACCTTAGACATGGTAGAAATATCATAGAATAAGGACTGTCCACTAAACCAGAGACAGTGAAGTGCTTTCAACTGAAATGCTAATCTATGCTTTGTTGAGAAAGATTCTGGAGTCACATTTGAGATCAGCAAGAAAAACGACCAATGAAAATACCTGTGACATGAACAAGAAGAGGAGAAACGGCTCCTATTTACCACCTCTGTGCTAGATTGAGCGCACCCTCTTTGATTAGACTGAGAGCTCCTCTGCAAAACTGAATTCCCTGAGGGCTGACAGTGTCTTGTTCATTTCGGTACTTATTTAGGGGCCTAATCATTGTAAATGAGAGAGCAATTTTATATAGCCTCCCTCCTTCCACTGAGAATTATCACTAGGAAAATTCTCCGTAATTTAACCTTATTCTACATTTTTGAAAAAAATGGAAGAGGATTTGTGGGGAATTTTCTTGGAAAATGACCTATCTATTCTTCATTACATGGTATCAAACTATGCCTTTCTAATTCACATAATGTCTTTCACGTTCATATGTTGATGTTATTGTTTTCTAAATTCATACTCTACCCAGAAAACATGGAAGTGCCAAATGCAAAAAATTAAGTTATATCAAATTGGCAAGGTATGACACACATACCACCGAAGGGGAGCATTTTTTTCTCCTTTTTTTTGTGTGTGTGTGCTATATTTATTCAACTATCCAAGTACTAATAGGATAAAAATTCATAGAATAGAGAAAAAGAATAAAAAATACATTAGTACTCTAATAAACTATGTGCAACTCCTTATATTGGGTTGGTCAAAAAGTTCGGTCAATGAGTGAACACGTTGTTCAATAAAGTTCTTCGTGAAAATTAAAAACGAGTCTTTTATTTTTACTTAAACACGAACGAACTTTTTGTCCAACCCAATAAAATCCCCAAATTCGGAGTTTTCTCCAGTATAACACCTTATTAATATGTACTTATAATAAGTGAATTTTTCACCTGAAGAAAATGGTGAATTGTTGCGATGTGTGTTCTAATAACATTTTCCTTTGTTTCTTAAGGAAAAGGTGTTTCCACAATCCTTTACCAGAGCATTTCTTGGGTCCTTCTCCCCGGTGCACTGTTTGTGCCGAGCAACTTGTCATTTGACATGCTTATTTGGCACTTCCCTAAGTGCTTATAAAAAGCCTTTCAAACGATCATTCAACCAGATTAAAATTTTAGAAGAGAATGCAATTGGTACTTTTGTCGGGACTAGGGTAGGCAACATTAAAAGAAAATAGTTAATGTTGTCTATGCTGCTTAGATTGATTCATGGTGGAAAACGTTTCTTAGTTTATTGTCTCCATCTGAACAGCAAATCTGTGTAGAAAATCTGATCAAAGCACACTCTTCAATAATGCATTATGTCTTACTATTGACATTCTTAAGTTGTGTTGACTTTTACCACACTGGTAATGGTAAGAGAAGCCTAACATTAATAAGTGAACTGATATTTAAAATATATATGATCCACCTGAGTGTTTGGAAAGTCATTTGAATGCTGTCTTAGGTCAAGTATATTGTAGAAGAAAAAAAAATCTCTCCCAATGGCTGATGGAATAAACGTAACTAAATGTAGACCAGTATTTGTTTCTGTGCATTTTCTTGTCATCTAGTAGAAGCATGCTGCTGTGTATCAGGGTTGCACTTTAGCTGTTGGGTACCCAGTGGATTGGTCATGAGTGTCTGATCTGTGAGTGGTGAGTTTTCTGATTTCAACACTAGCAAAAAGTGTTCCAAGACTGTTGTCTCCTTAGTCGGTATTCTAATGACCTTTCAGCACTGAATTGAGATAAAGCAATGGATGCCACTAATAGAATTTGCTGCAGGGAGGCTCATGGTGAATTGCTGACTTCACCATGAACTCTAGTGCTATAGGACACTAAAACAAAGCTACAGTGAAGGAAAGAACAGTGACTAGAACACAGAAAGGAAGTACAATTTTTTAAAAAATTAATCTGAATATTCCGTGACTGTGTAAAACATTATGTGGTTTAACATACCACAATTTTGTTCCTTATATCTGAAGCCAGGCTGGTGTCTTCTTAGGTGAAATAAGCCCTATGGCAATGCACATGTTTTTATGCTGCTTTGCAGTACTGAGGATGGTATTATACATTATAATAAACAAAATGCAGGAATGTCACAGTTGGCTAAATTCCTATCAATTATGAACTTAATTTTTACACACATTTAATACTTATCTCATTTCAGACTTTGCTATACTGAGAAATCTTCTTTTAAAGAAAAAATGGTTTATACAGTTCACTTCCTGCCATAATCAAGGTCTTTCTAACCTGATATCTGAAGGTTATGCTTCAGTGAATAATTCAGTAGGTTAGTGAAACTCTGGCAGCAAAGAAAGTGCTAATCTTAGATGGAAGCTGTGAGGGATATTAAGAAACAATTGCCAAAAGTGACATATTTAATAGAGAAAGATTACACTGTGCTACATCTATTTAATTTGAATTGAATAAATTTTGCCAGTATTTTATGAGATGCAGACTAGAAATTATGTGAAACTTCATAGTGTCACTTTAGGAGAGAGAATAAAGGCCTTAAATATATTTTATTGTGAATTTGAAGACTTCTCTGTCATTGAAGAGAATTTTGAAGAAACTGAAAAAGAATTCACTTCAGGACTTTATTCATTTGAATTTTAAAATAAAGGATCGGAGAAGGTGATTTACCAAAAGATAAATAAGGTGCAGAACTAAAAGGAAACCATGTCAAATGAGACCTTGAAATCAGGGAGTTCCTTCTGGGCTGTGACTGAGTGAGGTTGGCTTCCTTCTCCATTTTTCAAGGGAAATTTAGTTGAGCTGGCTGAGACAAGTCTGAAATTATGAATAATTGCAAGTGCAAAAATGATAGGGGGTAGTGTGTGGTCTTAATCACTAAGTAGATCCTCATATGAACCCATCTCTGACATTTATAATTATGTTTTGCAATGTGTACATCTGACATAATTTCTGAAAAAGAAAACATAAATACTTCTAATGCTTAACCTAGCACTGCTTAGTTTAAGAACTTAAAAATGGCATATTTATTAATAAATTCACTTGAATGATATTTATTTTGGGGGGAGTTTGCAAGTATAAATATACCTCAGAATCAGTTTTCTCCAGCCAGACTGTGTTCCCTGAAAAGTAGGAGCCCACTTCAACAGTCTTGGGAAAAATATGTACTCTATCTTCTTCTTGGCTATTCACAATATTATTTAACATATTAAAATCTAAAATATCCTGCTGGAAAACAAATTAAAATTTTAAAAATATATATTAACCAAAATAACATTATTTAATCTCACATTTCCAGAATTCAACTTCTATAGTCTATCCTCTTCCATATAGTACTTTTCCTGCAAAATATATTTTTGGAAATTGCTCCTTATATCATTATAATGGACTGAATGTTTGTGTCCTTCCAAAATTCATATGTTGAAGCCCTAACCCCCAATGTTGTGGTATTAGGAGATGAGATTTTGGGAGGTAATGAGGTCATGAATCCTGAGAGAGGAACCCCCATGTTACAATTAGTGCTCTTAGAAGAAGAGGAAGAGACATCAGAGCTCCATTTCTACGTGCACGTGCACCCAGGAAAAGTCATGTGAGGACACATGAGAAGTTGGTCCTCTGCAAGCCAGGAAGCAGGTCTTTACCAGAACCCAACCATGGTGCTGGCACCCTGAGCTTGGACTTCCAGCCTCCAGAACTGTGAGGAAATAAATGTCTCTTGTTTAAGCCACCCACTCTATGGTATGTTGTCATAGCATTCTGAACAGACTAAGACAATCGCTTTATCATTTTCCATTTTATATCACATTTTATCTATCCTTGGATAGATCATATCCTTGGATCACGAAAGTTTCTTCTGTCCTTGACCCTCACAGGGACATGCATCTCAATCTTTTAAAAGGTAGAGGTGTTTTTAATGTGGAAAGGACAATGGCCTTGCCATCTGTCGGTATACCCAGGTTTAGCTGCTACTTATCCTGGGGTAATTTCCATACTGAGCATTAGTTTCCTCACCTTAAACAGTATTAGTAACATTACATGGCTAAAGTGATGTAAAGATTAAATAAATCGCCTTATTCAAAATTTCAAAACAGCTCCTGTAGTCCGTAGACAATTAGTGAGTGATAAGACATTACTATGATCATTATTAAAGAAAATCTAAAAAATAAACCAACTAACTAGACTACTACCAGTATGCATGTATGTGTTATAATAATACCAGAACAACTTTCCAGCACCGTGACATAGGTGGCAGCCTTAGAAAAGAAGTCTGCAGGCTTTCTGGTCCTTTTTCTTCTTAGCCCTGTGGCAGATTGAGAGTGAAAACCTTGCCTATTTAGTTACTGTGGCAGATGCTGTCAGTTCCTTTGCTACATCCTGTAGACCTTACTTGTTTGGTGTACTCCTGCCAGCTTCCGGTTGCCAGCCTGCTTCCTGTGAGCTGAGCATGCCTGAGACGGCTTTTTATCTGGCCAGTTGGCCCACATGAAGTAGGCTGGATGTACAGGGTAAATCGATATCCTCCCCACACCCCATCCTTCAAGAAATGACTCTTGGGAGTTGGGTATAAATCTCCCAGCTCACTTGCTATTGGGTGGGATAATTCTGAATGCATTTCTCAGAGTCTCCTTGAGGGATTAAAGTCAATGCCTCACTTTCCTTTTGATGTTTCCTGCATTTTGCGAATAAACTATTTGCACTTGAAGCTTTGTCTCAAAGTCTGCTTCTAGGAAAACCCAACCTAAGAAAACTGCGACTCCTTAGAGTGGGAAGAAGGGAGTTCGTGTGGGCTGTGATGAACCCACACATACACAGCTTCTTCAGAAATGCTCTGATGTCTAGGCTTGCGAATTGTTATGAGTCCTGATTGATTCCATTGCCTCTTCTGTGAACATTATGAAAACTAACAAAAACAAAAATGAGAACTGAATCCACACTGTATGTAATGAAGAACTAACTTATATAGTTATATAGTTGACACGTGTATTCCAAGCTGAGGGAGTCCAAAGTCCTTCTCAAATTTTCTGAAATTCCCAGAGAAGAATGTAAATGCTCATAGTCACCTTTGCCTCTGGGGCCATGCTTCTATGCAAGCCTCTTTAATTTATATAAAATTTCCACTCACATCAATTAGCAGTAACTGTAGTAACTTGTGAAAACTGGGGAGGGTGGGAAGTGAGAAATAGTTCGTATGGTGACAATGAGGAGAGCCTTTGTTCTTCCACAGAGCATTAGGCAATCCACTGTCAAAATATTACCTGGCTACTATATTCTCTGTGCTATATAATATTTCTGCATGATAACAGATTCTACTCTGGCTTTACCAAAGGCCATCCTCTTAACCGTACTGTCTGTCATGCCCCAATCCATCTTTCTTTCTCCTCTTTTTAGTCCCCCTCTTTGAGAAACAAATTATTTTTTGATCAGACCCTGAGTTTCACTATTTCCCCTAAAGTCACTGCAAGGTATTTTCTCCTTTAAGGAGTATTTTGGTGCCACTTCTTTACACTTATACTGTTTACTTTACACATATACTGTTTAACTGTTTCTTTTTCTAATTATGTTAGTAACATCCAAAGTAATGGTTTTTGTAATTACTTATCCCTTCTCACTATGCCAGAGTTAATAAATGTGGTTAAATTATAGTGTTCAATTGAATTCTAGGAGATAAACAGGTGAACATTGTTTATTAGTTATAAATTTATTTTATGTGAATTAGAAGCAATATAACTATAATATCAAAGTTTAAAAGAAACCCGTCATGTAAGAAGATACTACTTTCAAAATATCTAATTCAAATTAAAGTTGATATAAATAAAAATATTATAATGAAGTCAGTAACACTTCTGACACGGCCAACTGACATGCCAAGAATTATGAAGGTGGTGTTTGACTGAATGAATGAAATTTTTGAATTATTTCCCTAGAGTAATTCTGATGTGTTTAAGAAAATTGATATTGACCTAATTATTTGTCTCATTTAATACTTCACACACATTTGCACATACATGCATAGACAGAAGATAGATAGATAGATAGATAGATAGATAGATAGATAGATAGATAGATAGATAGATATAGATACATAGATACATAGAGTTATAAGTATAGGTACTCATAGCTTCAACCATGGTGCTCCTTTGCTAGGTTTCCTTTAATATTCCCACTTTCAAAATGTAGTCTTCTATGCTCTTCCAGAGTGAGTCAGTTTCTCTAGACTACTGTGGATTTGAAATAAAGGGAATAAATCCCAGGCTAAGTACTACCTCAAAGAAGTTTTCTGTTTATTTATTCTATGGTTGTTTAATACAAAATTCTTGCTCCCTGCCCCCCACCCCAAATTTCAAAAAGCATGACTAAAAATAACCGTCATGCCACTGTACTGGAATTGCATTATTTAACAATTATTTTTGGATACTTTTTTCGGTTACATTTAGATTGGTTCCAAAAATTGGGGACAGGAGAAGACGAAGGTCATAGCAACTCTCCGAATGCCTCTGGATATCAGTGGTCATTCATTCACCAAATATGGATTAAACATTATGCTAAGATTAACATAAATGAAGACAAAATGGGTCTTGATGTACAACAAAATTAAATTATATTTTTTACTTGCCCATCTTCAGAGTGAATGCAGTAAAGTGCCCACATTTATATTAAATATTAAAGTATTTATCTAATATTGACTGAATAGGCTACAGCCTAATTTCAGACTTTACCATCAGTGCAACTTATTTCAAAGAGGAGACTAAAATAATTAAACAAAATCATCTCCACCTGTATTTCTTTTTTACCTTGTCTTTGAATAATACTTTACACTTTAAAAAATATTGTCCGTATATACCTAATTTTATCCTCATAACAAACAAATCAACTGAGTAGGTTATGGCATTGCACCAGATTCATCAACGAGGTCATAGACAGATGAGAAAATCATGTGACCCTTAAGAATGGCAAACACACTTATTTCTGTCTCCTTCCCAATCCCTCGCACTTTGATTATACTCCTATCTTCTGGTTGTCCGTGGCCAAGTGGTTCTATAATGAATAAAGTGTGGCTAGGGAAGCAGTCATGCACTTATATACCTCAACCATCCAGTCTTTACCTGAAAGCAACTGTGCCTTCACCTTTGTACCAGGTAAAGCACTGAGCCCACACATTTCCCCAGTCGCTGTTATTGATACAAAAACAAACAGAAGAATGACCCATCAGCTTCTGTCCAAAAATTGTGATTCAGTGGCTCTGTTTAGACACCTCCTAGAAAGGACATTTGTCTTTTCAGATACCAGCCTTTCCACTTCTGCCCTAAATCCTGTAATTTCACTTACCTTCTATTTCATTTCCTCTCCATCCATCCATCTCCTCACTTCTGCCTTCAAGCACACCCAGGACATTTACTATTAAAAGAAAAAAAAAGTAAAATTCAACACTGTAGCTTCCAACTAGTATCTATGTTATTTTTCCTTCCATTGTATTTTTTTAAAACTTAATTTCCACAGCCTGTCTCTAGATAAACTTTAAACAATATATGTTATAAATAATTGAATATCTGTAAAAGTTGAAATGTATTAAATAGTGAAAAACCTCTCTTCCTCCCAAGCTTCCACTAGCAGCCCAGCTCCCTTTCCCAGAGGCAATCACTTTTATCACTGTGTGTTGTTCCAGAGGTAAACATGCTTAAGCATATATGTTCATATCCTGTTTGTTTTTACACAATTGATTACATGCAATGCACATTGTTCCATGTGTTGGTTTTTTCACCTGATATTAATATCACTTGGAGGCTGCAGAATATTTGTACACTATGAAAATGCTTAGGTTTATTTTTGTTGTTTCTTTTATTTGTTTTCTTGTTGTAAAAACAAATATCGTATATTAATGCATATATGTGGAATCTAGAAAACTGGTACAGATGAACCTGTTTGCAGGTCAGGAATAGGGACACAGACGTAGAGAACAGACATGTGGACACAGGGGAGGAAGGGGAGGATGGGACAAATTGGGAGATTAGGATTGACATATATACACTACCATGCATAAAATAGCTAGTGGGAACCAGCTGTATAGCACAGGGAGGTCAGCTCGGTGCTCTTTGATGACCTAGATGGGCAGGATGGGGTGGGTGGGGTGGGAAGGGAGGTCCAAGAGGGAGAGGATATATGTATACGTACAGCTGATTCACTTTTTTGTACAGCAGAAACTAGCACAACATTGTAAATCAACTATACTCCAATTAAAAAAAAGAGCTGCTCCGTAGTCATTGCATGTGAATACCATCATTTATTTACCTGTAAACTAGCATTTAGGTGTCTCAACGTTTGATATTTCAATAATACTGCAATGAATAGCCTCTACATAAGTCATTTGGGCAAGTATATATGTAAGATACATTTCTAGGAATGAAATTGCTCACTTAAAAATGGAATTAAAAAAGAAAACTTCTAATCTTTTCTCTCTGAATTACTCTATGCTCTAGTCAAAAATAACTCAGTAATCCTCACTACCCACTTATTTGCCTGCCTTTCTATCGCCTTTCACGTCCATTTTGTGCACTTCTCTTTAAATATCCTTGCCACTGTTTCCACAAACTCAAGTTATCTTCTTTTTTCCACAAACTCAAGTTATCTTCTTTTCAATTAAAATCTTCTTCCTTCTTGAACCATCATCTAATTCTTCATTCCACAAGGACACATCCCTGTCTCTTAATACCTCCATTAAATCTCGTTTACGATGAACTCTCATGACACGTGCTGCTCTCAACTTGGTAATGTAGTCATTTGCATGAATGCTTTATTTCCCATCTAGTTTCTTAGAAGGCAGTCTGTACATTTTTGTTTGTTTGCTTGTTCCTTAGTTGCACTTAGCACAGACCTGTATATTTAGTAGACTCAATAAATGTTTGTTGCATGAATATATTATTAAATAAATGAATGAAAAATGAATAAATGAGCAAGTGAAAGAAATCTAAGTTTTGCAGAGAATCACATTTAATTCAGTCTGAGAAGGCTGTGTGTGTCCTTCTGCACTTTTATTTTTGTATCTACTTCATAATTTTTATCTTCAAAGCCATTATTAAATGAATAAAATCTTAGGGTATTTTGAATCCCTCCAAATTGAGATAAATTATAATCCCTTCAAGTTCAGCATTACCTGTATACATTTGACATCCAAATGAAGGTGCTGTTAGGAAAATGTTTTTCTACTCTGGTCGTGTACACAGGGTTAGATATTAATTCTCATTAGTAATTGAGATCAAACACATGGTTCATGGAGAAGCATCTCTTCTGTTCATCATTGCTTGAGGAACTTTTGCCTTCTCTGCATACCTCTGTTATTATTATTATTTTTTAAGAGTCTAGATTCTACTGGGGTTTGAGGAAAAAACCCTAGACCTCATATAAAGCAAACTGCAAGCCTTCTGATTAGTTCTGTAAGAGATACACAGTGGTGAGAACTGCTATCATAAGGCCCTGCTAACAGCATTTGCCACCACTCACTATACAAATAACAGAATTTGGGATTTTATGTGATGAAGTTCTGTCTTTCTCAAGAAGACAGACTATGGAAATGATTTTCTTGTCTCTGAATCAGAGGATTGGGTCAATTGCTTAATTATTATAAGTACTGGACTTTTTAAAATTTTAGACATTCTCAAATTTTGTAGATAAAAAACTGTTTAAAATGCAGATAACAGGATATCGTAATATTTTTTTAAAAACTACATTAGAAATAACAAGGAAGGGCTCTGGTCCTAACTCTGCCTCTGTCTCATTGTCCAGTCCGTTCCCTCTCCGTCCTCCATCTTCTCATTGAATAAATAACGATTTAGACTAGAAAATTTGAAGGTCCATTTAAGTCCTAATGATCTATTTAGGAGTGGAGCTCTGGAGATAGAAAAACTGCCTCCCAGATACAGTTCCACTATTTCGTGCTAAGTGAGTCTTGGCAAGTTATTTAAGTCTCTGTTCCTCCATTGCCTTCTTTTTTTCATTTGGGGCTAATGATGCCTACTTTACACAGTTATTGTGGGGTTCAGACAAAACAAAGTAAGGAAAAATAATTGTAAATTCAAAGTCACAGTGTACAAAAAGTAGTTATTAAAATTGTATTGTTAGTTCTTTCTTAATCATGAATAGAGACAATTCTCATTTTTCTTGCACAGGGTTTTATTAGGCAGCATGTGTGGTGAATAAAGCATGGCATGGCACATTGTCCCCATAACCTAAGCTCAATTTTTTGTATAAGGCTCAAAACTTTGGGAAAGTCAAGTTATGTCTTTTAGCCACAAGCTTTCGATACCCCTAGGAAACAAACAAACAAACAAAAAATCTTTGTTTTTTTAGAGAAAGGAATAAATGCTAATATAAAAGAAGAATGTCAAATGTCCTGCAGTAATATTTGAAAATAAGCCAACTAATACCAAGATATACTTAAACATTTCTAGACTCCATGTATTTCTAATAATTAGGTAACATTTTACATTTTAGTTTCAGACACTTTTCTAAGGACTTTGCATGCATTAATTCAATTAATATTAAAATCAGGTACCTATCATTTTAATTTTGCACATGAGATTAATTGGGGAACAGTTTAAATAATTTGATCAAAGTCAGATTCTAGGTAACCTAGTCATCATTTCAGTTCACACATTTCAGGTCATAATCAGAGATTATGATTATACCTGGCTCATAAAAGGTGTTGAATAACAAAAAATGTAACTTAATGGTAAGAATTACTCCTGGCTCAGGTATCCTAAAGAGTCATAGAAATAAAATTTAGTATTAAAACTTTTTCATTATTCCTGTATTTTTAAATATAACTTGCAAAGAATGGAGAGAGAGTCTATGTGAGATAAGAGGTCTGCATGCAGCAGAAGGAAAAGGTGGGAAAAATTATTTGAAAGTTCATGATAATTTTTGTGTCTTTCAGGTAAATTAAAGAGCCATTCTCTTGAATTTACCATTTCCGTGGAAGATGAATACTGATATTAACTGCAGTTTGGGAACCAGTATCAATGCCAGCTATAGTGGTATCATTATCAAAACAGTAGTTAGCAATAGTAAGCAAAAGATATTTCTGAGCATCAAAGGTATAAACAAAAATGCACTATTCAATTATTTTCTTTGCGTTTCTTAAAAATATTGCCAAAACATTGAGAAGGAATGGTAAAGAAAAGTGTATTCTTTACATGTGCTTGCCCTTTGAAACAGCAATAGTATGTTGGTATTGTTTTTTATTTCTTTATACAAGTGTGAAGATTGACTCTATTTGTCTTTTGATGATTTACTTTGTTTTGTTATAGAATGTAACATGTTCATAATCAGCAACATTTGTCTCTATTCCAATTAGGAACTAAATGAAAGTCTAAAACCATCAAATGTTATCATTGCAACAATGCTACCAACTGGAAGCAATTGGAAATTTTGAGAAACTTGCCTTAAATGATTTAGGCTTAAAAAGCTTTTAGAATATAAGGCAATTATATCACTGATTTTAACAATGTGGATTGGTTGATGACTCAAATTTAGAGAGGTCGTGTTGCTCTGAGCATGATTTATTTACTTTCCATATACAAAATGTTATTTTATTTTAAAAATAACAGGTTGCTTGAAATATGGCTGGCTAAAGTTACTGTGAGCATGGTAATATAAAATTAAAGAATCATAAGCACAGACAATCAATAAGAATGAGAGAATAATGCTTCCTTAAACCTAAGACATTGGGTGCATTTACATACGATCAAATATATGGGCTTAATTTACCATAGCAAAGCAATCCAGTTCCCTTTACGTGTGTGTGTGTGTTTAAACACGTCTTTGGTATACACGCTGTCATTTACAAATGCACCTTTGTGTGCACATGTCACAATAGTTGAGAAGTGATATTGTCAGAAAGATCCTTAAACATTAGTATGGTATTTCTTGGGAAAAGAGTGAGAGAGGCTATCCTCTAAGCATTAGTCACTGCGCTTGATATCTCAGAACTTCACTTTAAATTAGCTCTTGAAATTTTACCACCCCTAGATTTAAGGCAGTTACTATAGGTCTTTTGTTTTATATCTAGTTTGTTCTTGAGTAGGGAAGAACATCCTTCTGCCTTCTGCCCGATGAGCTTAAAGTCCCCGGTTTCCAGAAAGGCACTTGTACAAGGTTCACAGGAAACACTGTATCCTCTTGCAAAGCAAGAAAGAAGGAGAAAATGCAATGCTTAGATTTCTAGTAATACGTAATTAGCAAATCATTTTCTATAAAGCAAGCAAATGGAATACGAAATACAGAAGCAAATGGAGTCCTCTTAAAAGTGAATACTCCTCATTTCTTGCTTTTTTAAAATAAAGTCCTTAACTGTATATGTTTATAGGATATGTATAAGTGGCATAAATTTCATTATAAAAAATCTAATATAAATGCATGTATGTATATGTATGTATACATGTATCTATATCTATTTATCTAGATGGATATAGACATCTGTATGGATAGTTGTAGATATATATCCATCTAGATGGATAAAGATATAAATATAAATATACATAAAGAGGAGAGAACAAGAGAGGAAAAAGAAGGAAAGAGAAGAGAAGGAAAGAGTAAAGAAAGGAGGAAAAAAAGGAGAGAGAAGAGACAGATTTTTATGAAGCGGGGATCTTGCAGGATCTGAGAACCACTTCATTTGCTTTCGTACCCTTTGCTTCTTAACAGCTATAGAGCTGAGTGGAGTATTCTCACCAGGCTTAGATTAAAAAAATGAAAATTTCTTACCTCTTTTTCTCTAACCCCTCCAATTAAATCCCTGCCAACAACCTGTACTTAGTCTCAAAGCATCTCTACATAATGCAGGGGATTACTTTTAACTATACTCTGAAGCTGAGAATACCCATTCAATTGTGTACTGCCATATATAGAAGGACATTATAAAAATGAAACCAATTCAATCAATAGTTCATATTTTAGAATCTATAATAAAACATAGACACAGAAAAGGAAATGTAGATTGATATAAAAATAATATTCAGGCAAAATATAGATTTACATCACAGTATTTAGGAAACACCAATTAAAATATGCATGCTCAAATTGTGACGATGAATATTCCTTTCATAGAGCATCATAAATGTTCAAGTACTCCTAAACCTAAGAAAAAAATATATAATTATATCTCCACCTAGTGGATACCAATGGTAAAGCAGGTGCAAGAAGCAAAACCTAAAAATTTCTCGCCGTCTGATAAAAAGCAGCAAAACAGGATTGCCGTAAAAATCTTGAAAATGAACCCCAAATTAGTTTATGATGTCTTCAGGGACTTTAAGGAATACTAGGGTACTCCTGCTTTCAATGTTTTATCTAGAACGGCATTACTCTCTCTCTGGATGTTAGAAAACCGTGTCTGCTCCTGTTTTACAGGCAAGGTGTCTTCACTGAGCAGTATACATTTGAACCGTGAATTGCAGCCGGTCTTAGACAGAAAAACGTGTCCTTTAAATGGAATTGGAGATCGATTTGTTTGATTTGATGTGTATTTGGGTGGATATTGCCTCTTAAATTTTTGTCTGAAGAAAACAGTGAGCTTGATGATTATCACTGGAAGCCAAAGGGAATTCCAGATAAAACACAAATAAGAAGTAAAAAGAGATCCTTGGATTGTATCATGGGCCTACCTGTTAGCAATTGTTTTGATGTTAATGAGGGAAAAGTTCTGACAAACTCACTCAAAACCAAAGGTTTACAGAGGGGTTATGTGGTGTAATTTAATTTCTTTAAAAAAAAAAAAGAAAAGAAAAGAAACTAGTATTTTTTAACCAGCACAAGCATTTTTACTCTAGGAGCAAATGAAAAATTTTATTTTGTCCTTCTTCCTTAAGTGTTCAAGGGAATATTATAAATATTCTAAATCTGTGATTTACGGCTGTAAGATCTAGAAACAGTGGACTGAGGTAACCTTCACAATGTAATATGTTTAGCACAGTAATGTTCATCACAAAGATGTATATCTAGTGTATGTTTTGGGGGGAGGGTGAAAATGCACTTCCTGGAAAGTCAATGGCATTAGATGGCATTAAAATACTATGATTTCTCAACACAAAAAAAAGTTCATTAAAATACATCATTGCTAGAAAAACAAGATCATTGATAGTTTTTCAAAAATTGTTGGACCCAAACTAAGGATGACTTTAAAAATCATAAATTTGTTTTAAAAAAAGAATATAGGGGAAAAAAAGAATTGTTTAGAATTAAACAGTGAAAAGTAGTAAAGCTTATAGATTCTCCATGGTAGACAGGGATGAAGACTTGCAATTTATGGATTAGATATCTACATATTTAGAAAGGTATATTAATACTAGGAAAAAATTATTCAATAATAAAATTATACCACTAAAAATTGTGGTTACAAGTAAAGAGTAAAATAAAATAGCAGCAGGAAAAAAAAAGAATAAAATTTCAAAATAGCCCATCAACTGATGTTGATTTCATTTGTGCTTTTCTTGTTTGCTTCTTTATATTTCTCCTTTGTTTTGTTCTTAATTTTTCAGATTTCTGAAATATGATGTATTTCCAATTTTTGGAACAGATTTTGCAGGACATTTTCACAATGCTAGCACGTTTAATATCCTGCTACCTAACTCTACCATTTTCAAAATTGGTATTAAAACAATTTTCTAACTTAGAAACAATTTTGTAAAAGAACAAAATCTTGTTAAAATGTTTGTAAAGATTCCCTCTTTAAAACGTGACTGGCACATTTCTGATCCAAAGATCAGAAATTTAATTATGTATATCAGTATTTAGCATAATATTTTAAGTCTGTATTATGGTAACTGAGAAAGCTAATTTAGTAATATAGCTGCTTCCACTACGTAATAACAGAAATGAGACTCTTTTCTACATACATATCACTGCAAATGTTTTTGAAATTTTCCCTGGGCCTTTTTCTCATTTCTTGTGAAACTAAATATAGATTCTACGCCTGCTGTTTTCCTTCTACAAAAGATTTAAATTTAAAGAATAATAGATGCCTGTCTAGACAACCCTAAAATTGTTTTACTTACTGATGTATGGATGACTGATAAATGTCATCTTTTCTGCCTGCAGTGCATTTTGAATCAGTCTACTGACATTTGTCTATAGCTGACCTGGGTCTGCATTTTAGATTTACATGATGCATTTAAGTTTTACAACTATAAACCTTTCTATTTCATTGTTCCTACTCTACATCCAATACAATAAAACAATTAGATCCTTTACCATGTTTCTTCTTCCTCACATGGATGTTTTTAATTAAACCAGCAGGGAAGATTGTAATCAAACGAAAGGCAATGGAATTTACTTCATCCCTTACCTAGTGAAACAATTATTAAATTCCCTAGCTTCATATTTCTCATACCGATAAAATTAAATCTGCAGCTCTGCTAGGAAGGGTGGGAAAAAAAAGCAGTGCCAGGTAATCAAAGCCTATAGGTCTTCAGAACAATAATGCAAAATATATAACTCTGTTGTCTGGAAAATTGTTAGCTTACTCCTGTAGATTTCATATCAGTTTTCCACATTTTCACTTTATTGGGAAGTGTTCCTATATTTTACACATAATAACAGAACAGTAGCCCTTAGAAATGTGGTTATAAGACCTAATTAGGTTATTCCTGAACAATGTTTTTATAGAATAATGGCTTACCTTGAGTTGACCCACAGTTCTATTGAAAGAAATAGGTTTTTTTTTTTTTTTTGCTTATGTTATAAACGCAAAATTATCAAGAACATGAATACGAAGAAGTGCTTTGCAGGCTGTGTGTCTATGAGTCTTCGTTAGACATCTCATTATCCTGATACATTGTGACATGTGACATTCCCACTTTTCACCTTTTACACAGCTTACACTGCTTGGACAAGTTTAAAAATTTATATTAAAAAATCATCCTTACATTTTTAACATGTAGAGAAAACAATTTACATAATTCGTAGCCAATAAAGAAACAAAGAATTTGAGCAGCTAGAGAAATGATAACTTCAGTAATATGAACAGTGATTTCTGACTGCCCTCCATGTGATTTAGGTTTGCACTAGACGTTTAGCTGGCAAAGGCCAGTGAAAACGTTCTTCCTTTGTATGTACTTCGTTTATAGCACTTATCTCAAATATATCAGTATTTGTCTCCATCACTTGACTGTGAGATTAAGAGCAGAAAACATAACATTTGTCACCATCAAATACTTCACTCATGGTAGGCACTCAATCAATGTTAAATGGATTAATGGATTAATTAATCTTAAAGGAATGAATAAATATGGTGATAATGGAATGTTGATATTATGTTACCAATTCCAGACTCCATCCTCTTAAACATCAAAATATTAAAAAAAAAAAAAAACTTGTTAATTTTCTGCAGAATCCTATAAAGGACCCTGAAAGTCATAAATGAAGTTAAGCAGCGGATAAAAGCACGAAGACACTGAAAAGAAAAAGATAAAAACCTTCTCAGTTAATCGTGTATTTAGATGAGATAAGAGGAAGAAAAACATAAAACAATTAAGATGAACATAATTTTATAATATTTGGATTGTGAATTTGAAGCTTTAAGCTACATTAATTGAAGGCACTTAATGAAAATTAGGCTACAATCCTAACTTCATGACTATCCTTTACGATTTATTTTGTCTGGTTTCAAAATGAATCCATGTTCTGTGAGGAATGCAGACTCTAATTTATGAAGTGATTTATACGGGCAGATGCAGACGACTTTGGCTGAAACTGGTATTTGGTCAGGGATCCAGGAAATGGAGTTATATCTGTGGTAAATGTGACTACAGTCAATGTAAAGTTTGCAGACAATATAATTAGTAAGATGATAATGATTTTTGAAAGGAATTTACAAAGGTAAATTATGCTATCTTGCACTGTTTTGGACATGGATATGGATATAGGAAATGAAGAAGAGAGTACAGGAAAAGTAAAAGAAAATCCTCTCAGAAAAAAAAAAAGAAAAGAGAGAGAGAATGTTCCCAAAAGGGGATATAATGAATGAAATTAAACACAATGTAGGTGAATGCAGTACTACTCTCCTTAAAGAATTATTACCATCATTAATTACCTCAATTATTAGTGTTCATCAATTTCTTATTTATTTGCTGCTAGTTAAAATAAATGGAAAGTGAAAAAAGAATTCCTTAAATTTGCAACCAGAATAGATAATTAATAAATCATAAGACAGGTTTAATGAATTTAGCCAGAATGCAATACGGAAGGAGAAAAACAAGAAATATGGACACGACTTTGAAATATCAAAGTATCAAGGCAAAGATACTAAATATATCTAATAGATGTTGTAAGTCTCACTTTTGATGTGGTGGAACAAGTGGACTGACCTTCTTACAGCTATTTATTGTTTTAAACTCTGGGCAAAATACCATAAAACAACTACCATATGGGTTTGAAGAGTCAACAAAAGGAAGCCTATTTTGGATGAGACCAGATGATTGCAAATATAAACTCTCAAGAGGTGACTGCTCTGTCCTGTGGCTTTAGCCTGAGGGCAGGCTCGGGTTGCAGCAGGGCACAAGTAGACTCAAGCTCCTTTAGAAGACCTGCTATCTTTCAGGCCTAAGGAAAATGAAGACGGGACAACCTCAAACTGAACTGCCCACTGCAAAAGAGAGTTTACAGTTTGAATCACACCTCGTGAATTAAATGCTAGATAAAAAGCATCACATTTGTTGGAGGAAGATAACAGAATCCAGAGACTCCACAACCTAATATTCAAAATGCAAAAAATGCAGTCCAAAATTACTTGTTGTACAAAGAACTCAGAAACTGTGATTCATGACCAAGGAAAAAGATATTAACATCATCAACTGTGAGATGATGCAGACGTTGGTATGAGACAAGGATTTTAAAGCAGCTATTATAACTATGCTCAGTGAGGTGAAGGAAAATACTTTTGCAATCAAAGAAAAGATAATAAACTTTCAGCCAAAAATAGAAAATATAAAAAAGAATTGTAGATTGAATCATGCCTCTCCCCCACCCCCAAAATATGTTGTTGAAGTCCTAACCATTAGTACCTGTGACTGTGACCTCATTTGGAAATAGGGCTTTTGACGAAGTAATTAGTAAAACTTAGGTCATACTGGAATAGGGTGAGCTCTAAATCTGATTATTAGATTCTTTTATAAAAACAGACTCAGGCACGAAAGGAAAGATGCCTCGGAAAGACAGAGAGGTAGAGATTGGAGTTATGCTGCCACAGTAAAGGAACGCTAGGGACTGCCAGAAATCACCAGAAAAGGCAAGGAAAGATCCTTCTCTAAAGCCTTTGGATGGAGCATGGCCCTGCTGACACCTTAATTTCACACTTCCAGCCTCTAGAACTCAGAGAGAATAAATTTCTATTGTTTTAAGTCATCCAGTTTGCGGCAATTAGTTATAGCAGCCCTGGGAAACCAATACAATAATCAAATGGAAAATTTTAAGGTGCAATTTAAAAATACAATATAGAAAGTTTTAAAAATTCACTGTAGGGGCTTAATAGTAGAACGGCGATGATAGAGTAGAAGGTCAGTAACTTTAAAACAAACCAATAGAAAGTATCCAACTTGAAGAATATATATTGACTTGCAAGAACAGTGCAACTATTTTGAAAATAAAAGTTTAAAGGCGTAAAATAATGTAATCCAAATGAGTAACTTTTACTCTACCCACATACATGACTTTTAAAGAGACTGTAAGAATTACAAATTAAGGGAAAATGTGAGAATTTACTTATAAATTTATAAACTTTTTATTGGGGCCAAGAAACCAATGATCAAAAGAGGAATGAAAATTTATTTATATAGAAATGAATGTGTGGGAAAGGTACCTAGGAAAAGAGGTTGGGGATGACCCATTCTGCATGATAACAAGGGCTCAGTATTGTATGTGCTAATAGATGATTGAAGTAGTTGAGAAAATTCACTGGAATATAAAGATTTTGGAAAATGGAAAAATATTAATAATGGAGACATTAACATAGATATTAAAATCACAGAGATTAGTGAGAAGGAATAGAGTGAAGAAAATAAAACAGGTCTGGTTAATATATTTCAGGATAAACTCATTTAAATAACATTTATTGAGCTCCTATTAAGTACTAGTCACTGTGTACAGTAATGCAGAAATAGATTGTCTATTTTTCAAAGAGCTCATGACATAATAGGAAGTCAGGAGAATGTCTTAGGGATTAAAGTAAGTAGCTATGAGGTTATCTGTTAAACAGATGGTATAAATGTCAACAGAGTTAAGTTGTTGAAATGTGGTGCAGCCAAAGTTCTAAAGGTGGGAATGGGCATTGGAGAGTGTTCTCCCGAATCTGAGGATCTGGGGGAAACAAAGAAGCAAAGGCTGCAATATTAAAGGGAAGTCGTAGAGTCAGAAGAACAGCAAATTAGCACCAAGGGATAAAAAGACGGAAGAAACAATTAATTATTTCAGAGGCAACAGGAGACATTGACAGCAGTAAGTTAAAGAATCCATAGGGTAGAAGGAGAAATGGCTGGAAGGAATTGGTCAAAGGTAAATTTTTTAAAGGACAAGATTGAGTTTACAAGGATTGAGAGAAGTAGGAGGCATATTTTTTTAAATGATGAATTAATTACTCAGTGGGGTGTAGATGTAGATAAATGGATGAAAAGAATTTTGTTGTACGTGGGTGTGCATGTGACCGTGAACATGTGTATGCTTGCGTGTGTGTGTGTGTGTGTGCATATGTATGCACATGCAAGTATAAATAGTGAGAAGAAGTGAGGTTAAGAACTATAAAGACTGGAGAATTAGTGTAGGCAGTATATTTTTCTCTTAAAAATTGCTTGGATTAATTTAATGAAATCTGGTTGGTGTAACATAGAAGAAGTTATATTTCCAAAAAGCACTAAAAATAATTTAATGTTTGTATATGAGTGAAAGCACTCTTAAAAGCAATTCAATTTTAAGAAGTTTGTATTTTCAACCATCAGCCAATGATACTCAATCTAGTTATTTAAAGTCAGTGCTTTTTATTTGTGACAGTACCCCTTGAACCTACATAATAACACTTCATATTTTTTTTATATAAACAAAATATCCGGCTGGAATAAATTGTCCCTGTCTTCGGTAGGTACAATTTTACATGCCATTGAGAATTGAAAGCAGGAGCTCACGGAGCAGGATGTAAAAGGAATGGATAATAAGAATTTCCTAATTAGCAGCAATCACTGTCAGCGCCATTTTTTTTCTATAACAATAAGAACAAAAGTACATTATATTTAAGTGCAACAAAACTTGTTGTTTTTGTAATTGTTGTATTTTTTAAGTCAAGGGCTAAGTAGCCCAAAATGAAGCTGATCCCATTTTGCCACCATTCAGCAGGTGGTGCTGTTGACCTGGATTTAATTCCAGTCACTGGAACTGGGACAAACAAATGTTTGATCCACTCACTCTTAATAACTTAATATGTATAACTCGTTCCTCAAAAAAATGGAAAAGTTTTCTTAATATATATTCATCTAAGATCTGAAAAAAAATATTGAAAGAAATCAATCATAATAACATCATTCCAAAATAAGCAGTACAACAAATCTCATATTTTAGACATATTTAACAATATCTACCTTACCACGTATATGATTTGAAACCCAACTTTTTTTCATTTTATATTATATTGAAAAGCACTTCCTATGTTTTAAAACTATTTTAAATAATTGCTTTAAATACCTGAATATTCCATTACTTATTTGTAAAGGTGTTCTTTTTATTTATTTGGGTCCTAATGAAAAAATTAATTACAACACACAACACTCTCAATATACATCAATTTGAGCATAAATATAGAAAGAAATTTATATGCACACAATACACATATAAATATATATGAACTGTGGAATTGATCTGGTGCTCTGGTGATAACAGCTAAATCTTTCTCATGAAATTAACAAATTTATCAGTCAGTTGTAGTTCTGGTGAATGTCTCTGCTCTGATTCTGGGCTAGGTCCTCAGATTCTGTTGTTCTGACTTCCAGTCATCTACTCTGTGATTCTGTCTGCCTCACCAGTAACAATACCAGTAAAATAAATTTGCAGAGAATGATTTTCTAAGTTTACAAGGGTTTAAAGATAATTTTAAAGTAAAACATTTGTTATAAAAAATATTTTAAAACTTCAGCTATTTCTGTTTCTACTCACTACAGAACACATCTGAGAGGTTCAAAGTTTCAGTATGTCTAATGCAGGTGACCAGGATTTTATAGTCCCCATGTCACCTGCTGGGTTGTAAACAACTACTGCTGGTGTCATTTGGAAAAACCTTTTTTCAAATCTTGGAAATCCTACAGTTGCATGCTGTGTTGCCTCACCCACATTCCTCCCAGTAACTACAATGCTTCTATAAAATAGTTCAAATGTCACTTACGGGTTTGTGTTTGAACTATTTAACATTGTGAATGTGAAAATTAAACTAATTTGCTTTGTAGCACATAGCAAAAATATAACTAAATGTATTCCCCAGACTATGCAAATATTCCCACCATTATCAAAAAAGAATTAGAATAGTCACATATGAACTGAACAGCAGTTAGTCTTCTTTCAGATATTTAGTTTGCTCTAAAAGGATGACAAATTTTTAGCAATTTAGCCTGCAGTCAGTCATGGTTTATTTAGGGAACGCTTACCCAATACTAAAGTATGGAAGGGATAAAATGATATATAGAGGAAAGGGGAAATATGGTATAAATTTTTCTTGCTGATTTTGTATTTTTGGTTCAGGACTTCATGGTCTGCCTGGCCTTATTATAAGTAATTATCCGAAACTGTGGCATATTCTTTCAAAGTCTCCTCTGAGTCTACAGTAATGAGGGCTGGTCTAAGACACATAGGCACCCGAAGAAGGCTCATAATTTGATATTCCTTCAAACGAATATTGTCAAACTACTATTTGACTTCTTTTTTTTTTTTTTTTTTTTTTTTTTGTCAAGAAGATGCTGGGATCTACAAGAGGAAGAAGGGAAAACAAAGAATTGCAGATGGCAATACCGTGCTGACTTGAGGAATTCATCTCCGAAGTCCAAGTTCCAAACATACATGCATTTTCCACTTTGCAGAAGACTAGAAAGAATTTCCTGAGTTAAGAGTTTAACATGACAAGGAAGATTGGGGAACCAAAGCTATCCCTAAGTATCCCATCTTCCAGTTTTTTACAGAACTTTCCCTGAAGACAGTTCTAGGAAGCACAATCTTCTTCATCCTCTTAAATTTCTGGAGGTGTTTAACTGTCTAGACTAAGACATTGAGCAGTTTCCATGCTGCTCTTCCCCTTAAACCAGTTCTGACATTTTCAGCATTTATTGTAGTTGTCTGAATTTTGAGACAATTATTACCTCTGTGTCTCATAAGCATTATAGATTTTATATATTTTTTAAAGTTTCTTTACTTTCTCTGAAAACAAATGGGCAAGTCTCATTAGAGACGGAGGAGATATATAAGTATGCCAATTCTAAACAGAAGGGAAAATTAAGCTTATATTCATCAGAGGGATTCCATCCTTCCTCTCTCTCTTTCTCTCTCTTCCTCCCTCCCTCCCTTCCTCATTTCTCTTTCAGCAATCTTCCCTTTTCTCCTTAGACACAATATCACGTCAAAAATTCTTTTTCTGGCTTAATTTCCACATGCTAATTCTTTCAGCTAAAGTTTGTCACAGCCTTATCTATTTCCTTGAAACTTACCTTTTGATGCCATATGTCTTCAGAATAATAGCCAGGGACCTGATGAATGATGACACACAGAGATGCAGGTGAGGTCCTTGGTAATTTGTATTATTGAATTAATTAATATAAATTTAGACTAGGCCGGCAGTGAGGGGTTTTTTTCCCCTAATGGGTAGGCCATTTCAAATCCCTTAAGTAACATCAGGTAGGAAACTTACTAATAGTCTTTAGGTAATTATTTATTTAGGTAATTTAAACACCTGCTGAAACATCTCTATTTAAATCCAGGTTGATTAGAATTCAGAATCACCTATGAATGCCATTTACTGACTTTGTGCTCTGGGACAGTAATGAAGTCACTTTCAGTCTCAATCTCCTCACTGGAAAGTGGAGATATTAACAGTACCTATTAATATTAATTCAGACATGGGTTTGAGAGTCAAATGGAAAAAATGCACATAAAGTACTTAGTAGAGTGTGGGAAATAGAAGGCATGTAATAAATATTATCTGCTGTTATTGGTGTTATTTATCCCAAGTAATCATTAAAATAATTAGGATCTATTGGTTTAATTTAATATAGTCCGCGTTCAAATATTACAGAATATATATTTATATTACATATATATATATTACAAATATTACAGAATAAGTAGCAGAGTTTAAAATTATATTATATTTACAGTATCTTCCCACCATGGGGTCTAATGACTCTGATTCTACAACTATGAATTATGCTTTTGAATGTGTCCAGTCAAATATAATTCTAAACACAATATTATTAATGTACTTTTCATTTTTCCCTTTTATTACTTTGTAGATGTTTAATAGCGACCTGGTAGAACTGAAAAGCAATGAGATTCTAGTGGCAATTTCCTTAGTTTTACTTGAGTATCCAATATAATAAATGTAGGGGTGACTGTTTTATTGATTGAGAAAGTGAAACTAAAATCACCATTGAAACAAATGGAGGTTGATGATTCCCCCATCACTTTAGATGACATAACTGTTAAAGACCATTTCTTTAGGGATGTGTTTGCTGTCGAGACCTATTGACATCAGTGAAGATGCCTTCATTATCTGGTTGCCCTGACTGGATGTTCATGCAGTGAAACTTAGAAAATGCCAGTAAACAGCAACAGTTTGATGATTTTAATGTTTTTGCTCTTTCAAATCTCAGATTTTTTTTCTAAATGGCCAAACGCAGTAACGCCAGACAGGCTGTCCAATTGTTTGGCTTAAAAATCAAATTGAACTCCTAAGTCCAGTTATCATCTTTGTGACAGATTTTGAAACAGACCACCAGAGCTGTACTACAAACTGTCAAAAAAAAGTGGTTTCAATTCTGTAGCTTCCCCAAGGCCTGGTTACCATTTGGTATTCTTAACTTATCGAATTTTCACTCAAGCAGTCGGGGTTTCTGAGAATTGTCAAGCTGTTCTATCAGAAAGAAAAGCTCATTTGTAGAATGGCCATGTAAACATGGCTCAACCAGAATCATGTCAATTTACTAATTTTCACCTCTCACATGAATATATGTAACATTTGAATATGACTGTGACTTGGCTCAAAATAATCAATTTATGGAGAGTTCTTGATGCAATGAGTACAGATAAAGAAAGGATGAGGCTTAATTTTGTATCAAATTTAAATATTTTCTTTCAAATGAATATGTATACTGAAAAATGGTTTTATAGATTATACAAATAGGATGTAGTAGTTTTTCTAAACAGAGGAACATTTTAGAATACATTTTTTTCTAAAAAAAATGAGTGACAGTAGTAATTTTGTTTTACACGTCCTTGACATATTTCATTTCCACGGCATTATTTATAGTTTCTTATATTCCTTTCAAAATGGAAACATTATGGACCTACCAATTATTAATGGCCTTAGAAATTCAAGTAATTTACAGATTATGAATAATCTAGATATGAATAAAAAAAGCAAGCCACACTTCCATGTATGTAGCTAAACATTTGCTTAAAAATGAACCAGGTTTGTTTTTAGCAAGAAACCAGGTAGATTTTTAGAAGTGTATTTTAGAGACTGTATGACATAACCTTCCCATTTTACAGATATGAGGAAACTGCATGACAGAAGGTAATTAACCTACTCCTGCTCTTACTTGTATCTATAGCATCAGAGCCACAGCTATCCTGATTCCCAGTTCTGTATGGTTTGCCATGAGTTCATGCTACCACCATATAATCATTTATTAATTCTTTAGGCCGGGAGAGAATGGGATGACATAGTCAAAGGGCTGAAGGAAAAAAATTGTTAACTAATAACATATTACTGGCAAGGCTGTCTTTCAGAAATAAAGGAGGGATATAGACTTTCCCAGACAAACAAAGCTGAAGGAGTTCATCACCACTAGACCTACCTTAATAGAAATGCTGAAAGTAATTCACCAAGCTGAAATGAAATGAAGCTAGTTAGTAACATAAAGACATATGAAAACATAAAACACATTGATAAAGGTTAAGTATATAGTCAAATTCAGAATACTCTATTATTGTAATATGGTGGTGTGTTAATTGTTTAACTCTAGTATAAATGTTAAAGGACAAAAGTATTAAAGAGTAACTATAGCTATAATAATGTGTTAATGTAAGCAATTTAAAAAAGATGTAAATTGCAATGCCAAAAACAAAAAATTGGGCAAAGGAGTAAAGGGGTAAAATTTTTGTATATGATCAAAATTACCAGCTTAAAATAGTCTATTATAACTGTAAGACGATTTATGTAAGCATCATGGAAACCACAAAGAAAAAACCTACAGTAGATAAAAAGAGCAAAGAGAAAGGAATCAAAGCATAGCACACAGAAAATCATCAATTTACAAGGGAAGACAGCAAGAGAGGAAGAAAACTATAAAACAGCCAGAAAATAATTAAGATGGCATTAGTAAGTCATTATCAATAATTTGTTACTCTAAATGTAAATAGATTAAACTCTCCAATCAAAAGACATAGAGTAGTGAAATGTATTTAAAAAAAAAAAAACAAGGTCCAACTATATGCTCTTTATAATCATGAGATTTAGCAACACACATAGGCTCAAAGTGAAGGGATAGTAAAAGATATTTAATGGAAATCAAAATAAAAAGAGCAGGAGTAGCTATACTCTGAGAAAAAATAGACTTTAGGTCAAAAATTGTAACAAGAGACAAAAAAAGTCATTACATAATGATAAAAGAGTTAATTCATTAGGAGGCCATAACAATTATAAATATATATGCACTCAACATAGGAGCACCTAAATACTAACAGATCTGACGGGAGAAATAGAGAGCAATACAATAGTAGCAGGGGATGTCAAAACCCTACTTTTAACAATGGATATATCATAGAGACCAAAATGCAATTAGGAAACATTGGACTTGAACTCTACTTTAGGACAAATGGACATAGCAAAAATGTACAGAACATTGTATCCAACAGCAGCAGAATACACATTATACTAAAGTGCACACAGAGCATCCTTAATGGAAGATCATGTGTTAGGTCACAAAACAAGTCTTAGCAAATTTAGGGAGACTGATATCATACAAAGTATCTATGTGGAAACCACATATCAATAACAGAATTTGTGAATTTGTAAAATTCACAAATAGGTAAAAAATAAACAACAGCTTCCTGAACAACAAATGGGTCAAAGAAAAAAATCAAGGGAGAAATTTTAAAATATCTTGAGGCAAACGAAAATGAAAACACAACAAACTAAAACCTACAAGATGCAGCAAAAGCAGTTCTAAGGAAAGTTTATAGAAATAAACACCCACATAACAACAACAACAACAA
The DNA here is from genome assembly GCF_028564815.1 of Eubalaena glacialis. NCBI lineage: Eukaryota > Metazoa > Chordata > Mammalia > Artiodactyla > Balaenidae > Eubalaena > Eubalaena glacialis. Next base: position 20,271,255 of record NC_083732.1, on the reverse strand, counting down.
ATCTCAAATAAACAACCTAACTTTATATATCAAGGAACAAGGGGGGAAAAAAGAATAAACTAAGACCAATGTTAGCAGAAGGAAGAACATAACGAAGATCAGAATAGAAATAAATGAAATAGAGACCAGAAAAACAAGGAAAAGTTCAGTGGAACTAAAAGCTGTCTTTCTGAAAACATTTTTTAAAAATTGAAAAATTTTTACTAGATTTGTCTTACTTAGTTACTAGACTAACTAAGAAAAAGAAGACTGACATTAAAGAGGAGACATTACAACTGTTAATAAAAATACAAAGGATCATAAGAAAATACTATGAAAAAATTGGATAACCTAGAAGAAATGGATAAATTGCTAGAAACTTAAAATCTACCAAGACAGAATCATGAAAAACTAGAAATCTTGAACAGACAAAAAATGAGTAAGGAGTTTGAATCAGTAATTAGAAACCTCCCAACAAAGAAAAGTCCAGGATCTGATTGTTTTACTGGTAAATTCTACCAAACATTTAAAGAAGGATTAACGCCAATCATTCTAAAAGTTTTCAAAAATTTGAAGAGAAGAAAACAATACCAAACTCATTTTATAAAGCCAACATTACCCTTATACCAAAGTCATACAAAGACACTACAAGAAAATAAAATTACTAGCCAATATCCCTAATAAATATAGATGAAAAAACCCTCAACTAATTACTAGCAAACAGCATTCAACAGCGTAGTAAAATGATCATACACCATGACCAAGTCGAAATTTATCAAGTAGGATTTATCCCTGGGATGTAAGTTCAGCTCAATATATACAAATCAATGATTAAGGCACACCACATTAATAGAACAAAAGATAAAAATCATATGATTATGTCAAAGGATTCAGAAATGCATTTGACAGAATTCAACATCCTTTCATAGTAAAACTCTCAACAAATTGGGTGTAGAAGAAATGTATCTCAGTGTAAAAAAGGTATATATAACAAGGCCATAGCTAACATCATACTAACAGCAGGAACTAAATAAGAATGCCCACTTTCACCAGTTTTATTCAACATAGTACTGGAAGCCTATGCAGGTTTCTTAAATTAGGCAAGAAAAAGAAAAAAAAGGTATCCAAGTTGGAAAGGAAGAAGTAAAACTGTCTCTGTTTGCATATGACATAATCTTATATACACATAGAAAACCTGAAAGACTCCACAGAAAAACTGTTGAAACTAAGAAATTAATTCTGTAAAGTTGCAGGATATAAACTACATTACAAATCTTTAGTAACCAAAACAATATGGTACTGGCATAAAAACAGACACATAGACCAATAGAACAGAGTAGAGAGCCCAGATATAAACCCAAATGGATATGGTCAACAAATTTTTGACCAAAGTGCTAAGAAAAATAGGGAAAGAATAGTCCCTTCAATAAAAGGTATTGGGAAAACTGGATATCCACATGCAAAAGAATGAAATTGAACTCTTATATCACTCACAAAAATAAATTTGAAATGCATTAAGGACTTAAATGTGAGACTTGAAATCATAAAACTCCTAGAAGAAAATATAGGAAAGAAGCTCCTCAACATTGCCCTTGGAAATGACTTTTTTGGATATGACACAAAAGCACAGGAAGCAAACAAACAAACAAAAAAACTAGTAGGACTACATCAAACTAAAAACTTCTGAAAAACAAAGGAAACAATCAACAAAATGAAAATGCAACCTATGGAATGGGAGAAAATATTTGCAAACCGTATATCTGATAAGGGGTTAATATCTGAAATATATGTGGAAATTATACAACATACAAGCAAAAAACCAAATACTCCCTTTTTATAATGGACGAAGGACCTGAATAGACATTTTCCCAAAGAAGACATACAAAGGACCAACAGGTACATCAAAAGGTGCTCAACATCATTAATCATCAGGGAAATGCAAAGCAAAACTACAATGAGACCTAGCATTCATTAGGATGGATTTCATCAAAAAGACAACAGATAACAGGTGCTGGCAAGAATTTTGAAAAAAAGGGAAACTTTGCATATTGTTGGTGGTAATGTAAAAGGGAGCAGCCATTATGGAAAACAGTATTGTGATTTCTCAAAAAATTAAAGTAGAACTACCATACAAGCCAGCAATCCTCTTCTAAGTATATATACAAAGGAAACAAAATCAATATCTTGAAGATGTATTTGCACTTCCAAGTCCATTGCAGCATTATTCACAATAACCAGATATGGAAACAACTTAAGTTTTCATTCATGCATAAATGGATTAAGAAGATGTGATATATAAATGTACATATATTATATATGTATATATATATTTATATATCATATATTTTTATACATACATTCTGTTATACATATGTGTATATATATATTATAATGGAATATTATTCAACCATGAAAAAGAAGGAAATTTCCCATTTGCAACAACATCAATAAATTTAGGAAACACTATGCTAAGTGAAATTAACCAGACAGAGAAAGACGTAACCATATGACTTCACTTATACACGGAACTTTAAAAAAAAATTAGAACTCATAGCAACGGAGAGTACATTGGTGGTTATCAGGGCCTGAGAGAGGGGTGGGGGAGATGGGGAGATGCTGGTCAAAGGGTCAAGTCTTCAACTATAAGACGAAGAAACTCTGGGGTTCTAATGTACAGTACGGTAGCTATAGTTAATAATAGTGTGTTGTATACTTGAAATTTGCTAAGATAGTAGAACTTAAGCCTTCTCACCACATACGCAAGAAAGATAAATACACAAGGTTGAGAAATGTGTTAATTAACCTGATTGTGGTAAATATATATATATACACATATATACATAAAATTATCACATTGTACACTTTAAATATATACAATTTTATTTGTCAATTATACCTCAATAAAGCTAAAAAAAAAAAAGAAAACTATATCTGAGTAACAATTCCATCTAAAGCAATGAGAGAACAGAGATGACTAGCAATTTACTATATTTTATGACGTCATATGCTAAAATATGACTGGGCACAGGGCTTCAGAGTAAAGAAAACATTATCTTTATATATATATATTTTTTAAATAGCAAAGATTGGGATAAATTTAGTCATTAAATGAAATCTTTTAGCTAGTTGATGTTTTATGAATAGCTTACATAACTGGCAGAGACAATTAAAAACATTACTGAAATATCCCTCGGTTAGCCAATTGATCACATGCTTCATCTAAAAAAATTCATCATATACACCCTGACAACAAAATAATACACACAAAAATTATTCTAACATCCAAATTAGCTTCATTTTTCTTCTTACTGGTTTTCTGTTTCCTTCCACAAGTTACACTCTCAATAAGTCATTTAATATTCTTAGCACATTTATTCCTCTATAGAAATGCAGCTACTGTTTGCTTTTATTTCTAAAAATATTTTTTTCCAGCAAAGTTTGGAAACATCTCTGAGGTATGTTTAGGGAGACAGGTACCTACTTTAGCAAGCTATTATGAAAAATAGCATATACGCTTCCAATATTTCTTGAAAAAGATATCTCCCTGAAGTACATGTTACATTAGGATGTAAGAGGTTTCTATGACTAATTTAAAATGTTCTTTATTTGTTTCTCAGCGAGTAGTCTAAAAATAAAGTTCTAAATATTTAAAACATTTCTTTGATTAGTGCTTTGCATCGTGTAGCTCCTCAGGGGATGTTTAATAAGATCTAATGATCACAAACTGACATAAATCCTTATAATGGAAAATTCAAATTAGATACAGTAACGCTCACCTATTAAGACTGAGACAGAGTTAACACCTGAGATGTTTTTTCTCTCTTATTTCTTATGTTTGACTTGTCACACTTATTTTCATTGATATGCTCATTAATTTACTTAATTGTTTTTGAAGGACAGTAACACTGTGGCAAAATCATTGAAACCAGCTGGTAGACCATTCTACAGAGTTGATACATAGCTCATCAGGTACCCGAATAAATATTGGATAAAGTAGGATTGAAAATAATTTTCTAATTTGTAATTTTCTGTTGTCTGTTTCTTCTTATTAGGCATTTTAACATTACTTTTTTGCTTCCCTCCCCTTTGTCAAGCTCTCTCTCTTTCTCTCTCTCTCTCTCATACAATAATCATAATTATCCTTTATACCTTGACAAAACTGAATTTATCTCCAAATATCCACCTGTTATTATGTCCTATCCCTTTGAGTCCTCATGCTTTTTTCTCTGCTAGGATCAGTTGTCATACTTAAGGTATGTTCTCTTTGCATTTTGATCACATACAATATTAACTCTACCTTTTATCCCATTGTTATCATTCCCTCTAGTTACTTAATTATTACTTTATAGCTTAAATCAAGTGTTTTTATCTAATATTTTCAAATTTCTTTTTATCACCTAGTTTATAGAAAAAATTTGGAGTTATGGTCATGGGATTTTCAAAATTTTTATGGTCTTTTATGAATATCTTACATAACAGACAGGGACAAATTAAAAAATTTTGGACTGAAATGTCCCTTGATTAGCCATCTGATCATACACCAATTCTAACAATTTTCATCACATACCTCTACCGAAATAATCCCACAAATTATTATTCTAACATGGAAATTAGCTTCTTATTGGTATTTTTTTTTTGTTTTAAAAAGTTAAAAATCACAAGTGAATATTCAATGCAGCAAATCTTACTATCAATGATATTGAGTACATAAGAAATTCCTGAGGATATAAATAATAAAGAAGACAATAAACAAAAGGAAACTGAAATATTTTTCACCTTAATTTTGCTGAAAAGTTATTAATGATTTATAGAGCACCATATAAACTTTTTTTTTTTTTTTTTGGTTCAGGTAAGAACTATTAATTGTAGCCACATTTTTAAAAAATATGACAGTCTCATAGAGAATGTTATTTTTTCCATTAGAACTCAAGCCATTAATTCCATTATCCATTTTTGTTTCCTTGTCAATGCAATCTGTCTCTTTGCTTTGCCCCTATTAACACCACATTGAAAAATTGAATCGGTTCCCTAAGTTAGTCTCTAACCTCTTTTATTATTTGAAAGAGAGTTTAGTGCTTGGAAACTTGTTCAGGGAAATAGAATTCCCTTCCAAAAATTTTCTGCAGCGCAAACATCAGTATTGCAAACATGTTCACCAGTGAGCCCCTGGCCTGTTTTTGAAGAATTGCTGAACAAAATGACTGAGGTCAATATAGGATCTCTCAGAGGCTCTGCTAATTTAATGTTACAGGTGATGCTGTTCCCTTCAGATTAAGAGAAAAGCCACTGCATTCTAAGGCCCACTGTATGTGGGGAGTATGGGAGTGGGGGGATTGTTTGTCTGGTCTATGTGCTTTGGGACCTAAAAAGAAAAACCTTAATATATTTAATTGCCAGTTTTAGATACCTTAAAAGATGTTCCTTTTTTAATCCAAGGTAGAGTCAAAAATTAAATTCCATATTAAATTATTTTATTTATAGTTTGCTAAAACTACAGATCATTATTAAATATAATTTTCCCATATTGGATCAGCTAGAATAATTTGAGTGCGAATGAGGTCATCTAAAAAAATCAAGGTTTTTTTTTTTCTCAGATGTATGGGAAAATAGGATAGACTAATTAGCAAATTTTAGCCACCTCAGCCATCCTGAACTCTGATCTCTGTCTCCTGGTCTCCTCAACTCAGTGAGACCACTCTGCCTGCTGTATGGATTCTTCTCACCACATTATGGTCTCCAAAGCCGGACTCCTCCTCCATACAAAGAGCCAAGTTGACTGTAGGGCTCATATCATTGCTTCTTTTCAAAGGGAGCACAGTCCTGCACTTCCAACTCTCCAATGAAACGACTAAAAACAGTGGTTTCATTTATTCTGTCCAGTTTTCTATTTTTTGTTCTTTACAGTGAGAGAGTAAGTCCTTTCTCATTGACTCCTCATAACAAGAAACAGAAATCTCTTTTTATTTTGTGAGTTTATTACCAAATCGAACAACCATAACTAGCTATAGTTATTTTTATAACTTTTTCCCTTTAACCTTTGCTTTAATTGTATAACAACTTATTCTGATATAGAGATGCAATCTTCTGGTTCTATTTATCACCCTACTCAAGTTCTGTGTACTTTCACTTTTTTGCTTCAGGTAGAAGACCTCCTTTTAACAATTTTTGTAAGGCAGGTGTAGTGGTGATGAACTCCCTCAGTTTTTGTTTGTTGGGGAAAGCCTTTACTTATTCTTCATATCTGAAGGATAACTTTGCTGGATTCTTGGCTGACAGTATTCGTCTTTCAAAATTTTGAGTGAGTCACTCCACTCTCTCCTGGCCTGTAGAGTTTCTGCTGATAGCCTGATGGGAGGTCCTTTGTAGGTTGCCATCTTTTTTTTCCCTGACTGCCTTTAAAATTCTTTCTTTGTCATCGATTTTTTGACAGTTTTGATATAATGCGTCTTGAAGAAGGTCTTTTTGCATTGAGGTAATTAGGTGTTCTCTTAGCTTAAAGGACTTGTATATCCAGTTTATTCCCCAGATTTGGGAAGTTCTCAGCTATTATTTCTTTAAATAAACTCTCTGTTTCTTCTCCTTCTCTTCTCCTTCTGTGATACCCATTACACTTATGTTGCCTTTCCTAAGGGTGTCAGATAGTTCTCATAGAATTTCTTCATTTTTTTTTTAGATCTTATTTCTCTCTTCTCTTCTACCTGTATTATTTCTAGATTCCTATCTTCGAGTTCACATATTCTGTCTTCCATATTGTCTGTTCTATTTCTAATGCTTTCTAATGCATACTTCATCTCATTTATTGAGTTCTTCAGCTCCAGAATTTCTGTTTGTTCATTTTTAGAGTTTCAATCTTTTTAATAAAGTATTCCTTCCGTTCATAAAATCTGGAGAGACAGGTTCATCCAGAGAGATATAGCAACTGAGATTGACTTACATGGAACAGAGCTGCTGGAGCAACAAACTGGTAGGAGTAACAAAAATATAATTTTGATGAATTGCTGGAGGCTGATTATGGACCTGTCGAATTGTTGAAATCAGGTTAAAAAAAAAAAAAAAGCTTTGCCTGCAGAAGAAAGGTGTTCACTACTTCAGTTGTGCCAGCAATGAAACAACACATCAAGCACCATAAAAAACCATGACAACATGGTATCACTAAAGAAAATGACAATTCTCCAGAAACCAAGCTTAAAGACACAGAATATTGCGATCTAACGGATAGAGAATTCAAAATAGCTGTCACAATACAAAACAATGTACTACAAGAAGACTTAGAAACGCAGTTCAATGAGCTCAGGAATAAAATTAACGAAAAGCTCGACAGGTTAGTAATTACTTTCTTTTGTTTTTCAATAGGTGGCGCTATAGCACAAGTTTTGGTTTCTCTTACCTACGCTGCCTCTGGCTATCTTGGAGAATCAGCACTTTGCATCATCCACAGCCTCTGCCAGAGGTATTGTCCAATGCTCTTGTGGTCGCTGTTTATGGGTCGCCGGTGCCTTGCTGCTGCCGGTGTCACTGTTGCTGTTGGCATAGTCACCGGGCACTGGGATGGTGGGTACATCTGCCATTTCCAGTGTCGCCTGAGTTTCGGGCTCTGCTTCCATAGAGGGCAGGGGAGCCAGGGTCGTGGGTGCTTCTGCTGTACCTGAGGTTGTTGGATTTGCAGGTGCTGCCACTGCAAGTGGTGGTGCCACAGTTGCAGGTTCCTCCATGGCTGGAGAGGCGGGGTCACAGGTCCCACTGTAGCTGCTGCCTGACTCCTTGTGGCTGCGGGCACTGCTGTAGCTGGGAGGCTAAATTGTGTGTATCACCTCTCCTGCTTCAACCATGTGCTCTGGGGCTGCGGGCTCAGCCATAGCAGCCAGGGGGCTAGGATCACAGGCCCCACCTCCACTGTTTCCAGGGTTATGCCTCCTCTATGTGATCCAGTCCGCCCACCTTTAGATGTACAGACGTGTGGGGCTCTGTGACGTCCTGGAATGTTGAGTTATGGATGTTTAGCTGGTTGTAGATTGAAGGGGAGAGACAAACGGAACATCTCATGCAGCCACGTTTCTGACTTAATGATTCAATTTTATTGCTTCTTCTCATATCATTTATACTTCTTTTAAAATGTATTTTACTGGTTACTCTGGAGTTTACAAAGTATATTTCAAAATAATGTGTAAATTAAATCTTCACATGCTATACTGCTGTACATGTAGTGCAGGTAACTTTGAATATTCCCAATTCCTCCCTCCCATTCCTTGTGACATTGCTGTCATTCACTTCACTTATTCATGTGCTATAATCATCCATTATATTGTTACTATTATTGCTTTAAACAGTTATCTTTTAGATCAATTTAAAATAAGGAAAATAAAACACTTTACCTTTATTTCTTCTCTAATGCTCTTCTTTTGTTTATGTAAATCCAAATTTCTGATCCAAGTTATCAATTTTCTTCCGCCAGAAGAACTTTTAACATTTTTTACAGAAAAGGTCTATTAGCAATAAATTTCCTCAATTTTTGTTTGTCTGAGAATGTCTATTTTTCTATCACTTTTGGAACATAATTTCACTGGCTATAGAATTCTAGGTTGGTGGAGCTTGCATGATTTTTAACGAGAATTCTTCTATACTTCTCATCCTTTTTCTTATAGAGGTAATTTTTTTTTTCCTTCAAGATTCGACAGAGTTATAAAGGAGTATTTCTTGGGGTTCTATGAGAACCTCAGAGCGTTCTAGAGGGAAAACCCAGAAAAGTATGGGGCCCTTTCTAAAACCATGGTCTCCAGGAGTTTCTCACTTTTGTGCTAATCCATAATCAGCCGCCAGCAACTCATCAAAATGCTACTTTTGATACTCCTACCAGTTTATGGCTGTAGCAGCTTCTGTTTCATATAAATCAATCTCACATGCTATGTGTCTCTTTATGAACCTGTCTCTCCAGATTTTACGGTGTCAGTTTTCTATACCTCCTTCCTCTCCAAGAAAAGTTGTTGCTATTGTTTGTTCAGCTTTTTTCTTGTTGTAAGGATGGGAGTGATGACTCCCAAACTCTTTTTTTTTTTTAATTTAATTAATTAATTTATTTTTTTTTTTTAATTTTTTGGCTGCATTGGGTCTTCGTTGCAGCAAGCAGATCTTGATTGCAGCATTACAGGATCTTTCGTTGTGGCGCGTAGGCTCTTCGTTGCAGCGTGCGGCTTCTCTCTAGTTGTGTTGTGCGGATTTTTCTCTCTCTAATTGTGGTGCATGGGCTCCAGAGTGCATGGACTCTGTAGTTTGTGGCATGCAGGCTCTCTAGTTGAGGCATGCGGGCTCAGTAGTTGCGGCGTGCAGGCTTCATTGCCCTGCGTCATGTGGGATCTTAGTTCCCCTACCAGGGATTGAACCCACATCCCCCTGCATTGGACAGCGGATTCTTTACCGCTGGACCACCAGGGAAGTCCCTAAACTCTCTTTATATACGAGATGAAACTTAAAGTCCTCCTTCTTGTGTTTTCAATCTTGCTGTAAGATAGTTTTATTGGGTGAAATAAACATAAAATGGATTTCTGTTTCAGACAATCTAGATTCAAGTCCTGTTTCTCCACTTAATAAGTGACTTGAGACAAATTATTCCACCAAGCATCAGTTTCCGCATTTGAAATTGGGCTAAAAATATGCACCTAGGACTTCCCTGGTGGTGCAGCGGTTAAAAATCTGCCTGTCAATGCAGGAGACACGGGTTTGAGCCCTGGTCCAGGAAGATCCCACATGCCGTGGACCAACCAAGGCCATGCGCCACAACTACTGAAGCCCGCACACCTAGAACATGTGCTCCACAACAGGAGAAGCCATCACAATGAGAAGCCCGTGCACCACAGCGAAGAGTAGCCTCTGCCCTCCACAACTAGAGAAAGCCCACGCAGCACCGAAGATCCAACGCAGCCAAAAATAAATAAATAAATAAATAAATAAATAAATAAATAAATAAACAAACAAATAAATTTATTTTAAAAAATATGTACCTAGAGTGTCTATTGTTGGCAATAGTGCACTAGATATTTTCAAACCAAATCTTCCACTAACAACACTAGAAAAAAGGGAGGGAAAAAAAAAAAACCACTTAAAAAAATTTTTTTTTTGATTTTGTACTTCTCAAATTCTGGTTTTCTTTTTTTTTTTTTAATTTTATTTATTTATTTATTTATGGCTGTGTTGGGTCTTCGTTTCTGTGCGAGGGCTTTCTCTAGTTGCGGCAAGTGGGGGCCACTCTTCATTGCGGTGCGCGTGCCTCTCACTGTCACGGCCTCTCTTATTGCGGAGCACAGGCTCCAGACGCGCAGGCTCAGCAATTGTGGCTCACGGGCCTAGTCGCTCCGCGGCATGTGGGATCTTCCCAGACCAGAGCTCGAACCCGTGTGCCCTACATTGGCAGGCAGATTCTCAACCACTGCGCCACCAGGGAAGCCCCTAAAAATTTATTTTAAGGCATTGAAATAGTGAGGAATTGTATGACTACAAGCTAAGAGAGAAGGGAAGCCAAAGAGGGACCATCTTTTCCCTCCAGGTAACTACTAATTCCAGAGGTGGTGGCTGAGAAGCTGAGAAGCTAAGCAGAATTTTTGTTAGATTCACAGACAGTGGAGACTGAAAATTGAGTTCAGGGCCCTACAAGCAAGAGGGGTCCAGGAAAATATTCTAGGAGTTCCACTGAGACCTTGAAGTTTATTCACACCAGCCACAAGGGTAACTAGACTACTTTTCAATTGGCCTTCATCTATTATTGGATTAATGTTACTTTGGAATTAATTTGTGTGGTTTCAAGCTAGCAGGCTTGTTAATTTTTGTCAATTTTGCTTGAAGGATGTAAAATTAAAAGCTTGTTGAAGTACTTGTTAGGAGGCCAAAAAAAGGGCATGTATATTATCATAGGGCTGAGGAATCTCACAAAGTTGTAACAGCCTACTTCAGTGCGCAAAAATAAAATAGGTTTTGTCACACAGTGATTTTGAAACTGCAATTAATATGCAACTGCTTTTGCATGTTTGGCTTTCAGTCATTCTTCTTCCTAATATAATTCAAGGTAACAGAATTATGAAGAACACTGGTACAAAGCTTAAAGATTAACTATGTTGCAGGATTTTATTAGTGGGATCTAAATGCCTAACACTTGTTATGGAAGAAAATGTTCAGAAAGTTGAATTTGAAAAATCCAAGTCTATTTGGAGATCACTTCTACTCCTTAAACTTTTCCCTTTACTCCACCCTATCCAGGGTCTAACTTCAATTCTCTTTTTTATTTTGCTTTTCATGTATGCATATTACTTCATTATTGGGAACATCATCTATACAGTTACTATGTAAATGATCATAATAAATGTATAATATATAATTATATTTATAAAATTGTATAAATAAAATAATATATATATAATTATTTATATAATCATATATATGGCTTATAGATATCTCAGATATTTAGTATCATATATAATACCTTAACTTAATTGAACACTATGCAACCTGAAGTTTTCAGGACTGGGCACTCCCAAGCCCAAAGTCCAAATCTGACAAATGAGTCACAACTGAATACAAAGTAATATTGTCAGAAGGCTAATTGTAAACCAATTTGTCCTCCTATTTTTATTCTAAAATAGTAAATTCACTGCTTAAAATGATTATGTCTATACATTAAACTAAGGCAAGCATCTGATTAATAAAGGAAAATACTTTTGATTTATTTGTGTAGCTATTTTCAATAAAGTCAATTACAAGGTTGAATAGCTGCAGTGATTATCTAGGTTTTCTAATTGTTTTACCTAATTAGACATCCAGTTCCGGCTCTATAGAGTCCCTCTCACCCATCTCAGATCACTTCCCTTCCTGTTCTTGGTTTCTGTTATATTTTACTCTCCAAATTAGAAAATCTCCTACTGGGAATTAGATACTAACAGAAATTCCTTCAGCATACAGTATTATAAGAACAAACATTGATAACTCTCTTGATCAGACTACTGGTATGAAAGGTTTAGCCTAAAGTTCAAAAACGGAGAAGATTTATATATAGGTATAAAGAGCTTGAAAACATCTTACTGGAGCTACAGAAGACCTAGAGTGTACTTTAACAGTCAGTTGGATATGAGTGTATGACTCTGTACTTCATTCAATGATGAAAATACAAGATACATCTGAAAGTGAAAGCTGGATAATAGTAAAAGAGAGAAAATTACAGATTTAAGATATAGTCTTGGAAAAACAAAAGGATAATATTTCACAAATTCTTAATTAGCTAAAAAAAGAACTACTGCTAGTCAATAACTTCAGGAATTATTTTTTAGAATGCTAACAAGAATAAATTTTCTTTCTTAATTGTACATCCCTAGTTTTTCCAGTGAGATATGGTTTAACATTTGGAGTCACTTCAAGCCATTATGATTTCATTGTTTCCTAATTTCAATTTATAACCACAGCCATTCAGTAAAATTCACACTGAACTTGGAAGTATCAAAACACTTCCAAGTTGAAAGACTGCCAAATTCAAAGACTACTTTTTTTTTTTCTCCTTAATGCTTGAGAGCCAGTTTTATTGTGATTTGTTAAATACCTTCATAGTTTTGAGTGTGTGCATCCAAGGTTCTTGTTGCAACTTCCACGGCTGCCAACACTAAAATAGTGTTATGAGCACATTGCTTACATGGGATGAAATTGCTCAAGATGGAAGATGATCTGATATATTATTTTGAGCATTATGCTTCTTTAAAATATGTTCATCTGAGAAATAAAATTCTGTGCCAGTAAAGGAATGAGTAACTATTAATGCAATTCCTGGAAATTTAAACTTAAATTTACTAGTATTCCCAAATTCCTTAGAGTACTTTTTCCTATAATTAATAAAAGAACAAAGAATCATAGAATGTGAATCTGATTTTCAATATCTGTTTCATCAGCTTTATTTAAGAAGTTTCCAAAATTTTCACACTTGAACTAACAAGACTTCCTGTTGGTGTGTATATGCTGTAATAAAACAATCAAAAGTGTATTTTTAAAATTAATGGCAATTGAATGACAATACATTTAGTATTTACATAAAAACAGATACCAGAAAGAGGAAGTGATCCACAATGTCACGTTTTTATGTTTTCACCTATTGGAAAGTAGTATTTATTGATAAAAATTACAAAATGACATTTTAAAAGACAATGTCAACAAATCAGTTTTACAATTAAAATTTTTATCATAAGCATTACTCTAAGTGGTGTAGACCACAAAACTGAACAAGATTTTACGTGTTCATTTCAGTAGATTTGCTTTAAAAATAGCTGGTCAATGATGGCACACAATATATGAACTCAAATCAAACTACAGATAGGAGTACAGTGGGAATGAAGATATTGCCTTACTATGGTCTTGAACTGAGTTACTGGAAGCACACTGGCAGAAAATTAGCCAATTATTATTTGCTTTTTTACCTGCATAGTTCCATCATGGAAACCTCCATCATTATACATTTTTTAAAAGTTTTTGAGGGCTTCCCTGGTGGCGCAGTGGTTGAGAATCTGCCTGCCAATGCAGGGGACACGGGTTCGAGCCCTGGTCTGGGAGGATCCCACATGCCGCGGAGCGACTAGGCCGGTGAGCCACAGTTGCTGAGCCTGCACGTCTGGAGCCTGTGCTCCGCAACAAGAAAGGCCTCGACAGTGAGAGGCCCGCGCACCGCGATGAAGAGTGGCCCCCACTTGCCGCAACTAGAGAAAGCCCTCACACAGATACGAAGACCCAACACAGCCATAAATAAATAAATAAATAAAATTAAAAAAAAAAAAAAGTTTTTATTTTATTGTATTTTAAAGCAGGATTAAATCAACTTTATTTTTTAGTGCAATATTAGATTCACAGAAAGATGGAACAGAAAGTACAGAAAGTTCCCATATACCCCTTACCCCCACTCTGAAAAACCCCCATCCCTTTTTAATGTCTCCCACTGCAATGGTTCATTGATTTGGTACAATCAATGAACCTATGTTGATACATCATGCTCACCCAAAGTCCATATTTTACATTAGGGATCACTCTTGGTATATTCTAAGGGTTTTCACAAATGTGGAATGAAGTGTATCCACAATCATAGTATCATACAGAATAGTTTCAATGCCCTAAAAATCCTCCCTCCTTCGAAATCCTTCGTGCTTTGCCTATTCATCCCCTTTCTCCTACCAACTCCTGGCAACCACTCGTCTTTTTTCTGTTTCCATTGTACATTTTGCCTTTTCCAGAATGTCATATAGTTGGAAATGTACGGTATGTAGCCGTTTCATATTGGCTTCTTCCACTTAGTAATGTGCATTTAAAATTCGTCTGTGTCCTTTCATAGCTTGATAGTCCATTTCTTCCTAGTGCTGAATAATATCCCACTGCTTGGATGTACCAAAGTTTATTCATTCACCTACTTGAAGGACATCTTGTTTGCTTTTTGGAAATTATGGAAATTTTGGAAATTATGAATAAAGCTGCTGTGAACATCTGTGTGCAGATGGCTGTGTGGACAAACATTTTCAACTCCTTTGGGTAAATACCAAAGAGCATGATTGCTGGATCACATGGTAAGAGTATGTTTTGTTTTGTAAGAAACTGCCAGCCTGTTTTTAAAACTGGCTGTGCAAGTGTATATACTACCACAGTGAATGAGAGTTCCCTTTGCTTTACATCCTTGTCAGTATTTCGTATTGTCAGTGTTCCAGATTTTGGACACTTTAATAGGTGTATCGTGATATCTAATTGTTGTTTTAAAACACCTTTCCCTGATGACACATGAAAGATATGTCGTTAGGGAAAGGCGCCATATGTTTATCATTGCTTATCATCACCATATGCTTATTTATCATTCGCATATTTTCTTTGGTGAGGTATCTCTCCAGGACTTTTGTTCATTTTTAATTGGGTTATTGGGGGGAGGTGTTGAATTTTAAGAATCTTTATCTCTATTTTTGATGAGTCCTTTATCACTGTTTTACAAATATTTTTTCCTAGTCCGTAACTTGTCTTTCTATTCTCTTGACAGTGTCTTGCACAGAACAGAAGTTTTCAAATTTAATTAAATCTAGCTTATCAATTATTTCTGCCGTGGATTATGCTATTTGTTTTGTATTCAAAAAGTCATTAACATACCTAAAGTCATCTAGATTTTCTCCAACATTATCATCTCAAAATTTATAGTTTTGAGTTTTACATGTAGGTCTATGATCCATTTTGAATTGATTTGTGTGAAGGGTGTGAGATCTGTGTCTAAATTCATATTTTCACATGTGGGTGTCCAGTTGTTCCAGAATTGTTGGTTGAAAAGATTATCTTCTCTCCATTGTATTGGCTTTGGGACCTTTGTCAAAGACCAGCTGACTATATTTATGTGGGTCTATTTCTGGAATCTCTATTCTTTTTCCCTGATCTGTCAGTTCTTTCACCAACATGACACTCTCTTGATTACTGTAGCTTTGCAGCAAGTCTTGAAGTTGGGTGGTGTCGTTCCTCCAACTTTGTTTTTCTCTTTCAATACACTGTATTGTGTTGGCCCAGAATGTGGCCTGTCTTGGTGAATGTTCTATGTGAGCTTGAGAAAAGTGTGTATTCTACTGTTTATTGGATGAAGTGCTCTATAGATATCAATTATATCCAGTTGATCAATGATGTTGTTGAGTTCAATTATGTCCTTACTTATTTTCTGCCTGCTGGATCTGTCCACATCTGACAGGGGAGTATTGAAGTCTCCAATATAACAGTACATTCATCTATTTCCCCTTGCAGTTCTAGACGTTTTTACCATATGCATCTTGATGCTCTGTAGTTAGGTAAATACACATTAAAGATTGTTATATGTTCTTGGAGAATTGCCCCCTTTATCATTATGTAGTGCCCCTATTTACGGCTTATAATTTTCCTTGCTCTGTAGTATACATACTCTGTCTGAAATTAATATAGCTATTCTTGCTTTATTTTGATTAGTATTAGCATGGTATATCTTTCTCCATCCCTTTACTTTTGATCTATGTGAGACTTTATAAACATAGTTTTCTTGAAGACAACATATAGCTGAGTTTTGCTTTTTGATCTACTTTGACGATTTCTGTCTTTTAATTGGCATTATATAGACCATTGACATTTAAAGTGGCTATTGATATAATTGGATTAATAACTACCATCTTTGGTATTGTTTTCTACGTACTGCCCTTATTTTTGTTCGTACTTTGGTCTTCTTTTTTTCTGCATTTTGTGGTTTTAATGAGCAATTTATGTGATTCCATTTTCTTTACTATCTTAGCATATTAGTTATAATTTCATTTACTTTTTTTCAGAGGTTGCCTTAGTGTTTTCAGTATGCATTTAAAACCAATCTAAGTCAACTCTCAAATAACACTATACCATTGCACAAGTAGTACAAGTACCTTGTAGTAACCAAAAAATTCCTAATTCCTCTCTCCTGTCTCTTATATCATCGCTCTCAATTCATTTAACTTGTCATTTAGGTACACTGGAATACTGTGTTGTTACTACTATTTTGAACAAACGGTTAAGTATTATATCAATTAAGAATAAAAAGAATAAAAGTTTTTATTTTACCTTCATTTATTACTTCTCTGATGCTCATCCTTCTTTATGTAGATCTGAGTTTCTGACCTATATTCGTTTTCCCTCTTTCTAAATAACTTCTTTTAGCATGCTTGCAAGCTAGGTCTACAACTTTGTCTCTGAAGTTGAATGTCTGTCTTTTAATTAATTAATTAAACAAATATTTGTTATGTAAGCTACATTCTATGTTATTCTACTAGGAGTACCATGATAAATAAATTCAACATGATTTCTTATCCCAATAACTTAAATTCTAAATGGACTGGTGGGGGGAGAAAGAGTAGGCAAATGAACAAACAACATAATAAAATGATTGTTCGTTGAGATACATGTTTAAAGGCATCCATTATGGTAATGAGGAAAATGATACCTCAGGGGACAGAGTAAAGATTCTCTGAAGAGGTGACATATGAGCTGAAACACGAACTGTTAACAATGTATTAACCATGTGAAGAGTATTCTGAATAGAAAAAAAGCCCTAAATTACACTAAAATAAATAATGATGATGATGATGATGATGCAAGTCCAGCATACTAAGTGAAGAGGATTGAATGGGAAATGATTATGTCACAGAGATAAGGTGTATATATTATCTAGAGCTTGGTGGGGGCATGGCATGGAATTGAAATTTTACTCAAAGAGTAGTGGGAAACCATTAGAGGTTTCCAAGGGGCACTGCCATGATTATTTATGTTTAATTATGGCACACAAATCCGAACGTGGAACATAATGCCTTTCTCATTTAGCCTAACATTCGATTTTACAATTTACCAAGGCATCTTTCTGTGCTAAATTATCAGAGAAAAAAAAAATGACTACCTCTTTCAAAGGATATTTTTGAACAAACCAAAATATTTTCATGTGTATTAATTGTAATTTCATTTATTAAAATACACCTTTAAGTAAATAACTTCCTTTTTATATTTATTGCTACTAAAATTTTATTATTTTTTAGCTGTTAAAAATGCACAAGTTGAAGAAATTGTTTTGTAGTTTTTCAAAGGGTTTTCTAGGGAAAGCTTGTTTTTGTATCTGATCTTATCTGAATCCACCTGGGAGTCAGGAGACAGTCTTGGCCCCAGAATGAACTGCTGTGAATACTTGGCCGGATCTCAAAATCCATGTGTGACTAGCACTTTGAGCTTTCTGTAATTACAGAAAATTCTCAACCTATAGGAATTAACTTAGAGTGATTCTTATTTATAGCACTCTTGCAATTGCACCTGTGTAATTATTTATGACACACAGAGGAACAGGAGCACAGACTGGCACTCAGGCTGTCTAGATCAGGCTGTATTGCCACATAAAACTTGAACTTCTGGGTTATGTCCTTGGGGTCATTCTAGATATCTGATTCAGGTGCACCATCAATTCCTGGATAAGAATTAACCACTTCCTTGCATGTTTACCATTCTCTTTCCAGCCAGGCATTTCTTATATAATAATAAAAATACGCATTAAAGTAGATATTGTATATTCTTTTTAAATTATTATTTATAAATTCAAAAAGCTTTTTGCTACAACATATACAGATATTTGTTGGGTTTTTTTTCATAGTTCAATAATTATAGTGTTTGTAGTCATGTTGATAAAATGTTGGTCAGTAGGTCCTTGGGTATTTTATATAACTCTCTATTGCAATGCTTTACTAGAATATAGCATTGTCACATTAAAGTGACTTATAAAAGAATACTCAATATACTTTAAAATTCCTGTATATATTCAAGTTATGATCAATACAAGATTATGCGGATCACTTTTTAAAGGAGGAATATAACCTGAGTGTTTATTTAATTGGTTAAAAAAAGTGGATTATTCACCTATGCTCTTAATAGAATTATTAAGATGACTTATCATAAATAGCCTGAAAAAGAACCTCATTGTTTTGCAAAATGATATTTTAAAGATAAATTCCTCCAAAATATGTTCTAAGAAACTAAGGGAAGGTCTATGTCAATGTCAAAATATACTTAAAACAAATATCTAATATTTCCATTAGATCATGATTTTGCATTAGTTTTTGATGCCTTAATTTATCTGAAAATAGATTAAACTCTCAGAAATGTTTCATAGTTTTCAGTGTTTCAGTGCAAACATTTTTCATTAGATTATTTTATAAATTTGATTTCTGATGATATTGTAATTTGTATTGATTTTTACAAATCTGATTGTTACAAATTTTATTTTTAATGATAATATTTAATTTATATGGTTAATTAATTTTATTTTACAATTGCCTATAATAGTATATAAATATGAATTAATTCTTTATGTTGTTTCAGATTGGGTTCCCTAGGAATCAGACTCTGAATTTAGCATGTAGTGTATTTATTAGGGAAGGCTTTCAGGATCTGAAACAGGAGGAAAGGGGACAGGGCACAACCTTTAAAAGAATGACATAGCCACAGGACATGAGAAAAGCTGGTTAGAACCAATTAGGTCCAAGATGGCGGAAGATTCGACTTCCAGTGGACCTTGAGTCTCATTATACACTCATTGTAATACATTGGCGTATGCTAAATGACACACCCACAGGTGCCATGATAGTTCTGAGGCCAACCAAAAAAGGTCAAAAAGTGGGAGGTGGCCCAATTCCTGGAAATCTCCACCTCTTCCCTGAAATAGTTGGAATAATCCTCCCACTCATTAGCCTATGAAATTACCCAGCCCCAAAACTAACCACCTCATATTTCAAGGCCTCTTGCCTTCTGAGATGGCCCACACTCTCTGGAGTGTATTTCTCCCAAGGCTGTTCTCACCTTTTGAGACAGACCACATTCTGTCTATGGAATGTGCATCTCTCTAAATAAATCCACTTCTTAACCTATCACTTTGTCTCTCACTGAATTCTTTCTGTGATGAGACATAACGAACCTGAGCTTCATTAAATCCTCAGACCAGGGGTGTGATCTCAATTAAAAGACAGTGGGTTCATGTCCCCTGAGTTGTGGGGTTTCAGATCTACACTCTTAAAGAGGATAGAGGCAAACTTTGGGAAAGAAGAAGTTAAGCTGTGATGCAGACTCAAAAAAGACCTTAGCCAATCCCATAATGAGCTCTGAAACTGGATAGCTGTCCAGAGTTTTCCTAAGTTGGGGGAAGAGGGCTAGGCTTCTATGCCCCTGCACTGACCAATCCTTGGATGCAGGCTGCTCCCAAGGAAGAAGGTATGGTGATGAATGAGGTGACTTTCGGTAATTTTCAGAGATATCTGCCCACAGATTGTTCTTAGCCAGCTGCATTCCAGCAACTGGCAAAATAAGTCCTTCAGTCTACGGTGTACCTTGTGCCTCTCTGATGCATATCTTCCTCTAAATTTAGTTAGCAGCTCCCCTGTGATTCTGGAGAGCCCTTTTCTGGGGGAAAATTAAGAAATAAAGGTAAGTGGAATAGACTTGATAACGATACCAAGCAGGACCTTCTGGGGGTCCTGGGCACAAAAGTCTTTCTGTGTCCCCCATTTCTTCATTACAGGAAATAGGCTTCATTCAGCCTCCATGACCTTCCCTGAGTTCCAAAGAGCAGGTTCAAACATTTGCTGATTAGGGAAGGGAGGGGATGAGAGACAAGGGAGGA
Organism: Eubalaena glacialis; assembly: GCF_028564815.1. Lineage (NCBI taxonomy): Eukaryota > Metazoa > Chordata > Mammalia > Artiodactyla > Balaenidae > Eubalaena > Eubalaena glacialis. The sequence goes on along the minus strand of NC_083732.1, from coordinate 20,251,109 downwards.
ACAGTCAGAAGAAACAATAGTACGGCCTTGGGGCAGGGCCCTGGTTCCCCCTCAAGGGATACACATAACAATATCTTTGAGCTGTTTTGCAGATACTGAAAGCCCCACCAGGTGGGAGAAGTTAACAGTGTGTTGTCCACAAGCACGTAGACCAGTTGGAACCAGAAGGTTGATGATACTGACTCCCACTTAGCTCACCACCAACCAGTCAGAAAAATGTCCATGAGCTGATAATGCCCTCTTCTTTGAACCATTACTATCAAACTCCTCACTACCCACTCCAGGTCAGGACACATACTTGTGAGGGCATAAACCCGCTACGGTCCCCTAATGCCTGGCAAAGCAATAAAGCTGTTTTCCACTTCACCCAAAACTCTGTCTCTGAGAATGAATTCGGTGTTGGATTACAGATGCCAGATTCAGCTTCAATAACCCACCAATGAAGATGTTCTTAAGGCTGCAACTGATCATTATTGTCCCCTTCTTCTACTACCTAAGGTCTCCTCACCTCTGGCTGAACCTCTGTAGTCTCAGTGGCTTGCATGGCTGGCATGATACAGACCTTCGTCTCAGGGATCTGAGTCTCTAATTACCAAGCTCTTCTCAGGCACTGGCTGCGGAACTTGTCCATTTTCCTTCACAGGTGGGCAATGGGGTACCAAGAGATGTCCAAAGGATCACCTGCTCTCTGCTGCCACTGTGTAGCAGCAAACCTACTTCCCGATAATCAGGGGCAACTACCCCTGCTAAGATAGTGATTCTTCTCCTAGTGTCCTGGTCTCTTGGAAATCATATAAGTAGAAAATATTTGTAAATGGAAGTCTTCTTCCAAATTACCTCTTTAGAGCCAATATTTCTAATCACTGAGAGGCCAGAGTTATGGGGACAGAGAGCACAAATTCCCCAAATGGGCTGGGGATCATTTTTCTACCATTTGATTTCCAGATCTAATTATTTTACTTTCTGGGGACACAGTTAGAACATGTAATGTGTCCTGAAGGATAGCATCCTATCCTCAACACTTACTATCTGCAAGCTGGTTCCTCTGATGGACATTCAAAAAGCCATTTCTTCTCTCTGTAAAGACAACAGCTTCTGGCTGAATAGGAACCAATATCATGTTTGATAAGATATCAGGCTGATCGAGATATCTTCAGACTATATTATGGCAAAAGGCAGGAAAGTCAACATAGCCTTGGATCAACTCTGTCAATGTAGATCGTTGGCTGTTCCAAATGATAGTACTAAACAGTTTCTGATCTGGCATCCTGCTGCAGCTTGGAGCCAAGCTGCCCCGGGGGCAGGGCGGGGCCGGGCAGGTGGACAGACACACAGACCCTCGGACCAGGGACCGAAGCACCACCTCCTTCCTCCCCTGATCCATTTTTGACCAGAATGAAAAAGAATGCATTCATTAGATCAGTAGCCACATACCTCATACCCGTAGCCATGTTAATCCACTGCAATTAAGGTTACTGCTCTACTTGGTTGAAATTTGTGGCAGTCTACTCTTATTCTCCAGGATTTCTCTGTCTTTTTAGGATCCATTTTGATGAATTAAATTGAGATATAACAGAGACTACTATTCTTGCATTCTACAGGTTTTTAAGGGATAATAATATCTGTTTCCTCCCCCTCTCCCACACCAGCTTCAAATATGATATTCTTTTAGTTACTGACGTTTTCTGGAGAGTGGGAACACTTTCTTTGGCTTCCTCTTGGTTTTCCCCACTAAGATAGTTTTTATCCAGCAGGACAAGGAACAGATGGTTGGATTCCGACAACCTCAAAGTATGTCCAACCCACTGAGGTAACTAGAGAAATGATTATCAGATTGACTTTTGGACTCAGCAAAATCACCGAATCAGTTAAGATTCAATCATAGAAACAGAAACACAAGAAGTTATATACAATGATGAATTTATTTTAAGACTTTAATATTACATAGTTTTAGGGCTGGTTTAATACTCTACATAAAATTGTTGCTTCTGTAAATAGTTCTGTGGCCTGAAGTCAACAAGGTATTAGTTGGAAAGGAAATATGGACAGAATGGGTAAAAGCAAGGACAGACTGGAGTGTGTGAAGATGAGTTGGAATCCACAAGGGCACATCAGAACTCTTAGTGATGACTCCTTGCCTCTAAGAATCCAACTGCAATCCAGTGAATGACCTGCCTGAGGATCTGGTGTCGTTTCTCAAGGAGCTAACCTTGCTCATGGCCTGGGAGTCAGAGAAACAATGGCAGCAAAATCAGCCAGAACTGAGGGAAGTGAAAATGACTGCTTGCCCACACAAACAAGGTCAGCCAGCAATTAAGTGACAGATGTATGAGCTGCAAATGCACCTGGTACCTTGTACTAATCTTCTGAGCATAGAAGAACACGGCTGCTGCTTCACTTATGCTTTCCCAATTCATACAAACAAACTTTCTCTTGTGGCCTGAACTAACCCAGAAATCCAGGGAAGGGAATTTTTGTAACATAATTTCAGTTAGTTATTTTGAAACGAATCCACCACACTCATTGTGGGCTGATCCTAGGCCATGGCTCTATTTATTATCTAGCTTCCCTATGCTACCATTCTAACAGGGGTCCATGAAGATACTTCAGGTTTCCAGGTATCAGTGTCAAGCAAGAATCTCTTGCAACAATTCCAAAATGCTTATTTATTTTCCTTCCTCCAGGGAATGTTTATCTGAGTAAATGGCCATAGGTCTGTTTGGAAAAGGACTGGGGGAATCCTTAAAGTATATACCTGCTATAGAGATATAGGGCCTGTCTGTCCTGGGGGCTCTTTTTCAGTCAATGAATTCTGGGTTAGAAAATAGACCCAAGTCTGGGAACTTGGCAAGATACTGCAATTTTAAAAATTTGTTTGGCAACCCTCAGTTCATCATCCTGGTTTCTTCCTTCCTCCTTCTTTCTGTCTCATTTTTCTCTTCCTTCTCTCCTTCCTTTCTTCTTTCTTTCCTTCCCTCCTTCCCTCCCTCTCTCCCTCCCTTCCTCTGTTCCTTAATTCTTTCTTTTTGGTAGCATAGATTGAAAAATACCCTTGTTGGCTATTTATCTTGTCACCCCTATGGTCTCTTTGGGTCTAGTCACCATCTCCATAGCTCTTTGCAGATCAAGCCCCTTTAGGTACTACTGTAAACTTGGTCCTCATTAAAATGCTTGCGCTTGTCTGCATCACCACTCAGCCTCCATGATTTTAGCGTTCTTGCCAGGAGGCTAACCTCTGTATCCCAGTAGGTTGTTTCCATATTAATATAATCTCCCTTATTCAGCTTTTTGTTATGTCCCTCCTTGATCCTACTCCCTAGAATCCAGTTCTAACGGAACCAACCTCCTAACTGTTGGCATTATATCTCATTATGTTGGAGATATAATTCCCCCTTATTCTCTCAGCAAGCCTAGCACTTCCAAGACCTGGCAATGTTGTGACTTAACCCTCAATATTGGTTTAGTCAACAGGAGAGGAGGAGGGGATATGTCCTGAGGGGCATATGTCTTGTCTGGAGAAAAGGCCTTTGCTTGTCCTCAAGCAGTGAGTTCTCCTTACCAGAAAGAGTCTTACTCTTAACAGCAAGAGTAAGGCATTTCTGCAGAGAGTTCCAGAGTATTTGGGAATTCAAAATTTTCTATAGAAGTTCCTATCTCAATTTCAAGGTCCCATTTTTCCCAATCAGGGCCCTTACCCTGGTGTAGCTGACTTGCCTCATTTGAGAATTTAACCTCTCTGGGAACTCTGCTTACACTTTTGACTAAATCGTGGGCATGGCTTAAACCTTCTCTGTCTTCCCGTCTATTATAGTGCTCTGAAGTTAGGATTTCTCCATCCCTTCTGTAACTGAATGCAACTCCTCTCATTTGGAAATTGCTGTGGCCCTGACCCTCCTTCATTGATCAGCCTTTCTGCCTCAAGGGAAATCAGATGACTCTCACTAGGAGCCCTCTATACTGGGTCACTGCCATAGCCCCTTATGTTCTTTGATTTGACCTTCATTGACTGCTGCATGCTCTTCCTCGGTCTCAGCTTCTAGTGTAAAATCATTGAAGATTCTGAGGTCTCTATTTGCGGAATTTCACATTACTTTCCCAGAAGCACCATTATGCCTGTGCTTAATCATAGACTGGTCTGCATTTCCTTCACTCTGATGTCATCACCCCATATTTTTCAGGAAAAAAAAAATTTTTAAGTTTCAGTACCTGTATAGATTTTTCTTATTTTTGAGAAGTGTTTCTCTGGGCAATTCAGTGGGATTGGAGGGAAAGAAGAGACATAAGTTAAAAAAATCATCTCACATAACCAAGTTGAAATGGATGTCATATCACACTCAAACATGGGGTTATGATAAACTTCACTATTAATATATTTGATGTGTTTTCTTTTTTCTAAGTTACATTCCTTCTGTGAACTGGAGCTAGGACTATTCTTACTTCTGCTATCAGATTAGTGTATATATCCTCTATTCTCCACAGAGATATAAAAATTACCTGTTTCATATTTTAAATGATGGTTTGAAAATTATTTAAATAGTGACTACTAAGTAAAAATATTGATTTTTTAAGAAATCGGGAGAATGTGGTGAGGATGAAGTGTCTGTATACAAAGAAACTCTAAAAATGAAAAAAAATTGCAAAATGTGATTTAAAAAAACATGTGCTTTCAAATCTTGGCGAAAAATATCAGCTAAAATAGCTGCGATAATTGAATATAGTTACTAAAGAGAAGTACATGGAGAGCAGGGGAGTGATGGGATGGAGGACTGCAGGTTTTCACTTTACACCTTAAGTATAATTTGTGTTTTAAACGATGTATACATGTTACCCTGATAAGAGTGAAAATAAAATAAAACCTAGTAGAATTCTATACAAATAAAATCACTGGTCTTAATAATACAAGAAATGTTACAAAGAAGCTTTAAATGTGAACGAAGGATACCAGGAATTAAAACATTTAGGTTAAAAATTTACATGCCAAATTTATGTACGGTGCTTAAGTCAGCCTAGGGCGTCTGTTTTAATTATTGGGACAAAACTTTCAAGCAAAACTACATAATTAAAGTGTAAATATGAGGCTCTTCCTTCAATCAGTGTCCAACTCTACAATTATTTGAAGATGTGCTAATTAATTTTGCTCTGGCCTCTAAAGACCAGTATTTTGCACACTCTATGTAAATTTAATTAAGTGACAATATAAAAGACACTCTCAGTATCTCTAAAATTATGAAATCATTTTTGAACACTAAGGAAGGACCACATTTTAGGGGTTTTTTTTTCTCAATTTTTATTTAGAAAGTTCAGTGAAACAATATGGTATCACAGTTTAGAAATATTTTAATCTCACTATAATTTAACATTAAAAAAATCTAGTAATTTTTGATTTTCAACAATGAAATTTATAAAAATAATTTTACATTTATAAAATGAATCATTATTTCACAATAAATTATTCTTTTTTATTACCTGAAAAAAGGTTTGTGCTATATAAAAGCAATAACTTTGCTTATCAACATTTTGAAGATATGCTGAAAACTTCAGTTCCCCTTTGTCCAGCATTTTTGGCAGTTAAGTATACAAAAATATTATATTACACATTCCCTGACCATAGTATTTAAAACAAATTGGTTAGCAATAATTTCTAAAACATGACTGTTTAGTAAATATATGCAGATAAGTTAGAAGGTTCACTAAAAATGAATTATATGTTTTACATTCTAAAGGTTTTTTTAATGTCTTCTGAGAGAACAACACAAAAAATTAAACAGAAAACTACAAAATATATTTCCATTTATAAAAATCAAAAGCATTCTTATTCATGAAATAGAGATACTAGCATAATTTTTTTTTTAAATGAGTTAATTTTTTTTTCTGTTCTCACTCTCTCTCAAAGATATATTTTACAGTTTCCAGGTACCAGCTCTGCAAGGAATTTTATTGATTCTATTAAATCAATGATAGCTTCTAAGTAATCATTTTTCCATTTTAAGAGTTAATAAGTTAGTTACAGTTAACAGAAGCTTTTTATTTGCAGGGTAAGTGGGGGGCTATGAAATCATAATCATAGAAATTTTGAAAGGTTCTGTAAAAATCATTTAATTCAGCCTCTTGCAGCTTGGAGAACCCTTTTTATATCATTAATAATTACTAAACCAGTTTTTCCCTGCTTCAGCAAGTGTGTGTGTGTGTGTGTGAATGAGAAAGAGAGAGGGAGGCATCACTGTTTTTTGAGGCAGCCTGTCAACTGTTTTAAATAAGCTCCAGCTTTAGATAATATCAAATAGTCAAATAGTTTTGGGCTCCAATGAACTATATTCCTCAGTCCACTGGATTTTTTGAAAATATGCTGAGTCACTGATTTAAATCTGTCTTTGCTTTCATCATAACCTACCTGGTATATATTTTAGTTTCTTTAATCCGTTCAAAAGTTTGGTTTTTTTGATTTGTTTTTAGGAGGAAGATTCGTTAAAAGTACAAAAGTGGTTTCTTATTCATGTTGCAACAAATTTACACTCATTTACATGTAAATATGTGTTAACAGGTAACACAATGGATAATATTCAATCATCACTCAATTGCATATATTTAAAAACCACAGTAAGAAGCTCACATTTTCATTCTATACCAAAGATTTAATCTCCTTAAAGTCAACCAGACCTGGGCTTGAATATGGCTCTGCTACTTTTTAGGTTAATGAACTTTGGTTACATTATTGAAACCCTCTAAGCTAAAGGTTTCTTCCTTTACAAGAGAAAGATAATAATACTTCTCTTACAGGGTTGCTCTGAGGATTAAATGAGACAATGCGCGTGTGACACAGATGGCTAATTTTTCTCCCGATAGCAGAAGCCCAGTGATGTACAGTTTTTGTTGGCACAAGGCTTTCTACCTAACACTCCCAGCCTCCCCGAGAACAAGATGTGGGCATGGGCTAAGTTCTAGTCAATGGATGTCTGCTTCTAGATTGTTTTAGGAGAGGGAAATAAATGTCTGTCTTGGTTGAGCCACTCTTTTAAGAGTTTCTTTTTTACAGTTTAACCTGTATCCTAACTGATAAAACTAACATGCTTTATTTTAACATACATCTTCAAATATAGGCAGATTTCAAGGAATACCCAGTCATCTATGGAATGTCTATTTATAATTTTCTAAACTTAATATAGGCATATTTAACTGTGGGCCAAAAAGATACTTCTTAGCCACAGGATATCCATAAGTGATTCTTCTTCATAGAAATATACCCTATTCTACAGTGACTGCTTTATTTTTTGAATTTGCAAGTTTAAAATTTATTAAAAAACTTGGTTCATTTAATATTAATCTGGGATTTCTGATCTACTGTTCACAGTCAAAAAAGAACACTTAGTTCTGCATCACATCACCATAAGCAATTATTTACAGATTTAAATTAATAATAAAACAACAAATGAAAGTAGTACATAAGATTCAACTGGTTCAGGCGCAGTACAAGTTTATACTATATAAACATATTGAAACTCAGATATACATTGGTTGCATCTAAAGGTTTTAAACAACAAACAAAATGAGCATATAGACAAGAAAACAGGATACCATCTTATAACAGCACCATGAAGAAGCCTTGGCTAAGAGTTTGCCAAAAGTGCTATCCTGAGATATTTCAAGACCAACAACTTTTCACATTTATGCAGTGCCGTTCAGAAGTAAACATATTCTCACAATTGCTTCTGTTTGGAGAGAGGCTGGTGTGAAATGACTGAAGCTTGATTTGCAACTATTTTGTACGGTTCTTGTCCAGAGCCTTGAGGTGGGGAAGGAAGTGGGGTTTCTGGAGTTGCTAAAAAAGAATCAGAGAATTGTATGCAATGGTGACAGTCACCTTGGCCCGTCCCATTAAGTCCTGCATGACACCAATATGCATTACTTAATTTTGGATATGTTTTTAAAAGATCATATATAAAGTAGTGATTCTAATACATTATCAGGTCATTGACATATTATTGGAGATGCACTCCCATCTTACTGTCCCAATTAGCATTGAACTAAATCATACTTAAAAATCTTGACAGTCACTTTAAGGTGTCTTCTGCCTTTCTTAATAGCATTTATGAACATCTGATTCTCTCATAAACCCAGCAGAAAAAAAGTTAAAATGAAAAGAATTAAAAAAAAAAAAAAAAATGAAAAGAATTAACAGCTATTTTTTTCCCAAATCTTACAATATAAATTTTATATTGTAAATCAAAATTGCAATCAAAAAAGCACATAAAATAAAACATATTTGGTTTAGATTTTACTAATTCAAACATTAGATGACATAAAAAAATTAAGGTAAGATAACTTTTCAAGTGCTTTGAACTCTATGTTGTAGTTAAAAGCATCTAAAAAATACTGGCTTTGTCACTTCAAAGTTATTCTATTACAAATACACTTGGCGGTCTCTTCCCCATCAATGCAAAGAGCACTGAGTAATTAAAAAAAATAAGTTACAGTTTGAATACTTCATTGTCTATAACAGTATTTCTTTCTATTGGCAAATTTTAACCATATTACAAAATAATCTAGAAGCCATTCTATAATTTTTAAAAACTTGAAATATTTTAGTACTCACATTATTATTCCATATATTTAACAGAACAAATAGAAAATGTTTAATGATCAGACTGAGGCATTGCAAACTTCATAGATTTTTTTTTCCCCAAACAGTTTTTAAAAATTCTATACAAAATGAGAACAGTCCCTTTTTGCCTGGTTTTCTTTAATATATTAACTTTATATTATTAAGTGTGAATTAGCAATTACTTAGAAACAATGTCTTTAGATATAATTTAATTGACAAAAGAATTACCAAATTTGCTTTAAAAATTATTCCTGGATATTTAGGATGGATCTAACACTCAAGTAGTCTGCTCTAAAAGACCAAGAAAATATGCATGAACTTAAATATGTGTGTATGCTTGTGTTTAATGTTTTGCTTTGTGTAAAATATAAACTGTTCCAAATGAGCACAAGCAAAGCAAAGTTTTCCTTTACAAATGAATTTCTTAAATATTATGTTGAGAGAGGGAAAATAAAAATAAAAAGTGTGATGATGTGATTCTAAAAAGATTAGGGTCAGCAAACATGCTTTTCAAATACTACAAAACTAGCATTTAAAAAGTAAAGGATTTAACCACCAGCAGGATTGTTAAACTTTCTTGTCAGTTGATACCTACAATGTTCAATGTGTTGTTAATGTGTTTTATTTTCCAAGTTTATGAATAACTGATCTCTAAGAGACACAACTTCATAGACTCTTTGGTATGGTATTGGGCTTGCCTCTCTCTGCTCTAGACTATTAATTAAATGAAAGTGGTAACATCTGCTTTGCAAGAATGGTCCCAGTATGGAGGTCCCTCAAAAAATTAAAACTAGAACTTCCATAGTATCCAGCAATTCCACTCCTGGGTATATATCTGAAGAAAACAGAAACACTAATTTGAAAAGATACATGCACCTCAATGTTCATAGCAGCTTTATTTACAATAGCCAAGATATGGAAGCCACCTAAGTGTCCATTAACAGATGAATGGACAAGGAAGATGTGATAAATATATATATAGATATATTTTTATATATTGAATATTATATATATTATATATATCATTTATATATATATATATTACTCAGCCATAAAAAAGAATGAAATTTTGGCACTTGCAACAACTTGGATGGACCTGTAGGGTATTATGCATAGTGAAATAAGTCAAACAGAGAAAGACAAATACTGTATGTTTTCACTTATATGTGGAAACTAAACAATAAAACAAATGAATAAATATAACAAAGCAGAAACAGACTCATAGATACAGAGAACAAACAAGTGGTTACCTGTGAGAAGTTGGGGAGAGGGAAGGGGAAGACACAAGAAGGGGATTGAGAGGCACAAACTACTAGGTATAAAATAAGATACAAGGATGTGATGTACAACACAGGGAATATAACCAATAACTTTAAATGGAATATAATCTATAAAAATATTGAATCACTATGTTGTACACCTGAAACCAATATACCATCGTAAATCAACTGTACTTCAAGGAAAAAACAAAAGAGAACGTTCCCAAATTAATGTCTTTCAACTACATTGGGACCCACAGATTAAATGTGCTATAGTATACATCATTTGTATTTTTTTCTAACAATTTCATTTCTGCCTCTGTCATATACTCAAAGAACTTTGTGTTTCAGACACTATTTACACATAGATCTACCAGTGTGTGTATCTAAAGAACCGTAGTGATAGCATGCATTTCTGTGGCTTCTACTCTCGCTACCACTAGGTAGCAGTCAGATGGTACTCACTTAATTGTTGTCGCATTGCACTGAACATTTGGGTAAAACAACATTGTAGCTAGTTTTTAAGGGCAATTGTAAATTCAGTAGGCAATGCTGGTACCCATAATAATTATATCACAATAACTGAAGGCATCTCAGTGAGGTAGCTGGTTTAGTGTTCAGAGGCAATAGATCAAAAGTAAATCTGGAATTAATTAGTATGAATTCAGAAGCAATTAATTCTAGATATTTTTGTCAAATAGAGATTTTTTTAAATCTCCAATGTGACATATAAAAATAAAATTTGTGTTAAATCTGCAATAATATCAGATTTACTATCTATTAGCAACCCCTAGTATTTATATAGTCATTTTAGTTCCAAAGAACTAAAGGAAGCCTAAGCAGCCCATGCTTTGCACAATTATGATATACACGAATGTCAGTTATCACAGCTTAGTTAAATAGCACCAGTCTTTCGAAAACATGGTTCAAATTTCAGTTAGCATGCTAACTCTAATTAACTGTGAGTATTGCATAAACTCACAAACTTCACTGTGTTATAAACTTCACAAACTTCACTGTGTTATAAACTTCACAAACTTCACTGCTAACTCTTCAGTCTACAAATAATTACCTAAAATAATAGATGTGCATTTTGATCAGTTACCAATCACATCACATCCTTCAGTCTGTCCATGATTATTCAATGAACATATTTCCTTCAGTTCATACACTGACAACAAACTGTGTAGTTGTGTTGCCTCCCCGTCTCCCTCTCAGTGACAAATCCACATGACAATTTGCAAAAACGGACAACTGAAAGAGAATTGGCCGAAAGGGGAGAACGTGCAGTAAAGAAACAAAAAGTGATAATGTTGGAGGTGAAATTCAAATCGAACATAAATGGAGCTAGAGAAGAAAGAGCTGACCATAGAAATGTTGACACTACCATTGTTTGAGTCCCTAAAAATTCAGCCAAGAACTTAGTGAAGGAAAGTTTGTCAACAGAAATGAGGAACCAGTTGCACTGAAAAGGTTGAAGAGGTCCCAGAGGAAGTGAAACTGGCAAAAAACTTCACATCAAATGGATTCTCAGAGATATTTTAGGACATTAGAAATGCAAAGGATAAAATGTTGGAAACTGACCCAAACTTCCAAAAGAGTAAAATCCATCAAAGATGCTCACTTCCTCTTGTAAGTCATTAGAAGAGAACATAGCAAGCAGTGTTCAAACTACTCTTCATATTTTTTTACAAAAAAATAAAACATATTAATTCTCAGTGTTATTAATATTTTAAATTATGGTGCACTAAGCATTAAAACTACTATTTTTTTTTAGTTTCCCTATACATTTATAACCTATAGGTAAAAGAGTTCTTGATGTTTTGACAAATACATTTAAAGGTCACAAGCAATCATAATTTTCCTGTTGATTATTAAGATTCCTTTGCATGGTTCCACCTTGTATAGTCATTTTTATGGTCCTGTACTACCAGGCAAAGCTAGGACATCCTGTATGTTCTTTTGTGCTCCTAAACCTATGAAGAAGAAAGATTTAGTACTCACATCTCCATTTTAGGGAGAAAACTCATACCTAAGAAGAATAAGTGACTTGCTTCACAATCTCCCACAATTAAATCTTGGAGAAGAAATTATATCCAATTTTTATAATTTCTGGGCACAAATAGATTCTTTCCCCAAATTCCACCTTTTCTCAGGTAATTAACTTTAAGAAATATTATGTTTCAAAAGTAGCCCAGATACTTACAGATCTGGTCTGTATGAACCAGTGTTGACATTGGACCCAAAAGTATAGTTTGTCCAGTTAATGGATCTTGAGATAAATGTGGGTGCATTGGATGATGGAGATGGTTAGCCTCACTGGAAGCACCTACAGAAGATAAAAAGATGCTTGCATTAGTGATATTTAATCAGGAACAGCAAGTTTACCTTGGAACAATTGTTTTGATTGACAGCTTGAATATTGCTATTTTTGCAAAGTGCTTTTTGAGAATTCAAAAATAAATTAATAGAGCCACTGCCATGTTAAAGACAATGTCAGCTTTCACTGTACATTGGTTAGATTAATGTTGTATCATATTATGCTGTATATTAATAATGGACCTTCTGTGCAGTTTCCTGGAATCATTAGGTTTGCTGCCTGTTGTTAAGGCAATTCCAAGAATCACTTACCTTAAGTTTACAGTATTTGGGATCACCCTACTAGCATAAACAACTTTTACTTCAGAAAGATATCATTAGAAACACATTAAGCACTAGAAAACTAAAATTAAACTAAACTAAAATAAAGTGATTTTATAAGGAAATTTAATCTAGATCAGAATACAAAATAAATGATTTCTTAAGTTATTCCTGACATCTACTGCAGCAATGAAATCTCGTTTTTCCCTTTTCATTGTGTTGTGTCAGTTAATTACTTCAGAAGCACAATGTTTATTTTTAAAGTATTTATTATATATATATTTTTTGGTTATGTTGCAATTCCGATATCCTTGAGCTTTTAGAGGAGTCAAGGCATAGAAAAATATAATATACTCCAAGAAGTACTAACAATAGGAGATATAGTTCTATTTACCATATTTGGGAGGATCTGCAAATTGAGGAAAGAGGGACAGGGTAGAGTAAAGATGGTGGAGGTGAGTACCAATGGAGGGGAGGTTTGAATATGTTCAAGTATTTCTGTTCCCATCCAATGGGTTTTGCAGACTTTCTAAATGTAAAATACTGAGTTCATTACATCATGGACAAAAGGTAAACAGGTCAAGTTGCTCTAAAGTACTGTAGTACGATGTTAATAAATAAAATAGAAATTCTTAAATATACTCACCACCCAGTAGCATCTCCTGAAGTAAGTTGTCGATTTTAACCATCCCAAAAAGTTTAACGAATTGTATTTGCTCAATCATTTGCCAGGTGATGCTCTGCAGCGTGGGCAGGAGCAAGAGAAGCTCCCCAAACCTGCCCCGGGAGTCGTACTGCCGGTCGTTGATGTAGTCCTCCAAACTCAGCTGCACTTGGAACCGCATGTTCTTAATCTTTACTGGATCACTTAGCCCCTTTGCGTCTAATCAAGGAAGATAAAGGGCAATCTAAATACTTAACCTTACTAGAGTGTAACAGAAAATATTCTAGTATTTAAAAAGTAGTTTAATTTTCACTGCAATTATTTTTAATGGAACTTTGGAAACAAACCTGGATCAAAAAATACAATTGCCTTCAAACAAGCATATTCATTGTCATCGATCTGAATTTCTTGAAAGGGTCGGACCAGCTCATCTAGAACCCGGTTGGCCACACGGCTAATCTCAACTTCACAGCTGTTGCGGTGAATAATGTAATTGTTTCCTAGGTAAAAAAATAAAATAAAAAGATAAAATAATCACCCCCCTCACACACACAAAATTGTCAGATTTTGTTTAATTTTTTTACAAACCAATATTTTAAATGGTCTTCCCTTGAAGAAACAGGAATAGTACTTCCTCTTTCAAGAGCATTGTTAGTTATGTTAGAAAAACTTTAGAACACTTACAGGATCAATAACATTGATAATATGATCACATGCATTTTAACAGCCTCGGTCACTTGTGATAATACTAAAGTACAGACTAATAAGCTAATTATTGACAAGGGAGAAACAAGATATAATGATTAGCTTTCCACTATATCAGTTATCTATTAGTGTTTTACTCATTAATGAGCATATTACAAAACCTAAAGAATCTCTCTTGCTTACAGTGAACTAAAAATGGCATTCCTTTAGTGGTCTAGGTGTATATACATGTAACAACTACGGAGACACAATTTGAATAAGCCTAAGTAGACGAGGCTGATTTTTGAAAATTAGCATGTATATTCTCATGAGTTGCCTCATTAAATAGTAAATTCTCTCTTCCTGGACTTGTTTAAGTAGAGACGGGATGATCACTTTACGGGGCTGTATTCAAAGGAGTTCAGAAATTGGACAGAGAACTGGACCACCTAACCTCTAAAGGCATTCTACCTTAGAAAGTCTCAGGCTATAATATGATACTATGATAGCTTCTAAAACATTAGAAAATTGGAAGCTTATTTTAGCCCCTAAAATAGCTGCTAAATTTTTATTTTCTGGTTTTATAAAAAACAGAATATTCTGACTTCTTTCACTGCAGGCAAAGACAATCTTCAGTATAAATAATAACATGTGCAAAATTATTCAAAAAATGTAGCCTTGCCCTTCTTATGAAAAGTTAAAGTACCTAATTATCTAGGGTAAAACAATTTAGAACTATGTAGTAAAACTGTTTCGATTTCTATGTATATTGTATTCAGATTTATAATGAGAACAGTATTGTAGGGGAACTAAAAATGCAAGAGAAAGTTTAACAGAATTTAAAAGCAGTCATATCATGTGGTTTAGAATCCTGGCTCTATCCCTTACTTGCTTTGTGACCTTAGGTAAATTTTCTTGGCCTTCATTTCTTCACCTACGAAACAGGCTGAAAATAATAGTACATATCCCTCAGGGTTATTGTGAAGATTAAATGAGAGAGTGTATATATAAACATGCAAAGCACTTAAAGCAATGCATCGTACATAGTAAGTCCTCAGTAGATATTAGCTATTGTGATATTATGTTCAATTTATTTATATTTGGGACAAAATATCTATCACAAAAATCGAATAAGACAATTTAATCATCATTTCACACAGCCAGAGGGAGGTAGGGCTTATAAACATTAGAGGGATCTCAAATATCCCAACAGGAAACCTAACTTTATAAGTTAAGTAGGGGATCAGCGTACTTCCTTAATGAAGACACAAGCTTTTCCTTTGTGTCTTTTAACTCTCAGAATTTTTCAGACATTGTATTGTCACAAAAAATTTTTTTAACTTGGGGTTCTGTAGCATATCATGGGCAATGAGATCATAGGAGATAAACATGTTCCTTAGAAGAGTATAAAATAATATATACTATGATTATTAGGTAGACACTGAGAGTGTATGAAACAACACTGGGACTCCATAAGATGGTGACACAAATCACTAACTCTTTGTCTTGATATGATTTAAACATACCTCAATATTATGTTTATTGAGCAACATCTTTTATTTTTAAATCTTAACGCACCCTGAACATCCACTCTGAACTTCCCTGAATTAACGGCAAGGAAAAACAGGGCTTGAGTGAGGACCTGGCCAACTAAGTCCAATTTGTGAAGTGACAGAACCATTTGGCAGTGTCTACGAATGCCTGGTACACACAGAATAGGCCCCATGTAAGTATGAGGCATGCATAATTTTTTCTCAAATTAAAAAAAAAATACTTACCCAAAAGCAAAATATCTTTATACACCATGGATCTCTTTGTAGCTCCAAGCAGTAAATGTTCCCCTGCGTGAGCTCTCAACAGTGCCACCTTAATGAAAAATTCCAAGTTTAACAATTAATTATAAAATATAATGATTAAAAGATTATATAAGCCTGATTAACTTAGTATTCTTTAAGACTGGGACTTCTTTTTTGTTTTAACAACTCCAATATTCATAGATTCTTGCCATGATTAAGGCTTCCATTTTTCTATTTTTAGCATGTCAACAGAGTTTTACTTTTCAAAATTTCTAAAACTAACAAGTCAATACAATGGCAGCAAAAAAAAAAAAGAAAAAGAAAAAGAAAAGCAGAACAGTTTAGTGTTTGGGAGTGAATGATGTTTGGGCATAGAGTCAAACAAACCAGAGTTCAAATTCTGGCTTGGCCACTTACTCCTGTTTAACCTTGGGTTAGTTGACCAGTATGTTTGGGACTCATTTGTTTTCATCTATCAAATGGAGATAGTGATAAAAATCTGAAAGTGTAGTCATGAGGACTAAAGGAGAAAATATATGTAAAACTAGATCTCTTATACATAATAAACTGAATAAACAAAAGCAAAAGAAAGATTGGTGATATAGCGAAATGAGTATGGGGGATCTGGGTTCTGACACTTTCTAGATTGAACCTTTAACTCTGCACTAAGCTCTCAAAGGAGCTCCATTGCCTGCTGAACATCACCAGTAGGAAGAATAGGAAGCATTTCAAATTTAACACATCAAAGTAATGCTTCTCCAACATCTTCATCTGCTTAGTAAATGGCACCGTCATCCAAAATGCTTTTTCACACCAAAAACAAGGGTCTATTTGGATCCCTCTCTAATTGTACAGCAAATCCATTGCTGCTTCTCCATTGCTACGGCCCCTGTCCAAGCCTTGGTCATTCTTTGCCTGGCCCACCAAAATACACTCCAAAGAGCTACTAGGTATTCCTGCTTCCGTTCTGGTTCCTCCATCCTAAGTCCTTCTTGCCAGACTTTCTATGATGGTATCTTGTAATAATAATAATCACTTAATATCACTCCTCTGCTAAAAACTCTTCACTGGTTTCTTACTGTCCTTAGAATAAAACCCAGAAACGTCAACTGTGGCCTCACGTGAGGTTATGGCTCAATGCTTTGCCCCCCTGCCCATGTCTCTGGTTTCCTCTTACAACATCCTTTGCTCACTTTTCTCCAGGCACACTACGCCTGCCTGCCTCAGAGCCTTTGAACTTGCTGTTCCTGTACCCAGAATGCTTTCTCCTCAGATGTTGACGTGCTTAGCCCCTTGCCACTCAGGTCTCAAGAAAAATCTTCTCTAATCCCTAATTTAAAGGATCTGTTACCACTCCACCCCCAGTCATTCTCCAACAACTCATCCCATTTCATTTTATAGAACTCTTCCCCACCTAGAATTATCTTACTCATTATCTGTATACTTTTATTGTCTGCCTCTCCCAAATAGAATGCAAATTTTATGAGAATAGTGATGCAATCTGTATTTTTACTGCCGGATACTCACAGTTCCTAAAACTGAACCAGTAATCCTAAGAAATATTTGTTTGATGAATACACTGAGTGAATTTAACTGATATATGGTTCAGTTTTAAAAACTGTTAAGTGGAGATTATAAAACTTACGCCACAGAGCTCCCGAGAGTATTAAATAAAATAATGTAATATATAATGCATTTGAAACCTGAGTGCCTTATCCATAATAGACATTCACCAATCCATGGCTATTAATGTTATACTGTTAATATTAAAGTGTCAGTTAGTAAATGAAAACTATTATTGACAAGTTACAGGATTTCAATTTCCCAATTTTTAAATCATTGTCTTCATACATGTCAGCAACTTTTTAAAAAAAAAAGAGTGGTAATAAAAATATAAAACTGATAAATAACATAACCCTACTTATATGGCTTGGGGTGAGACAAGTAAGTTTTAGCAATTTAGCATTATTCACTCTGAAATAACCTTCTGAGACAAGCTATCTTTACGATATGTCCACAACCATGACTCATACCGGGAAGGGAGTTACAGAACATTTTAAGAATGATTTCAGATTTCACAGTATTTTCTTTTTGTAACCAGGTGAAATGCTCTCCTAGAAATATAACTGCTAACTTGCTGTGATCACTTATTTTCTGGTTATATAAATATTTTGCCCTTCTTTGATTTTTAAACAATCATGCACCTTTCCCTTTGATTGTTTCTTTGTTTTTGTTTATCAATGATAAAGAGCATTGGTCAGAGGGTATAAAAATAGACACTGGTTATATTATATATCATGCTTTATTTAACCTGGGGGAACTGGAAATTTTCAAATTATTTATATCTACAGAATATTATATACTACTTAGAAGAGTTAAAAATGAATCTGAAACTAATAATCTAATCTTTATAGGCTAATTAGAACATTAAACTTCTTAACTACTTTTTTTTTTATTAAGAAAGTGGATTGCTTTATTAGAAACAGTGAATATAAAAAGGAGATTCATTTCAGGTAAGAACTCTTTAAAAATATTTCGAGACTATACAAGTAAAAACTTTTTACAAAGATGTTCAGCATTCGTTTTCCCTTGGTTCATTTTAAAGAATCTAAATATTTTATTTACTTAAAGACATCAAAATGTTAGACTGCTGGTGAGTTAAGCTCCTTGAGATAATTCAAAATATCAAATATCTCAATTTTTGAGAACTTATATATTTGATGCTAGTAATTAAAACATTATATTATATTGATAAACATTTTTTTAACTGATTTGACTACAGTATGTTGCTAATCTGAAGTGTAAGGTCACTTGAGAAATGAGATCAGCTAATTTTTCTAACGTTCAAGTTGTATTTTAGCCACCAAGTTCTGTTACAATTCTACAGGTTCAAAGAAAAAGTCAGATTAAGTCTCATCAGTGCCCCTAGTGCTGGTCATTTTTATGGGTAACTCTAGCAGTTTCCCCCTCCCTCTCGAGTAGTCAAGGTTTATCGACCTGTTAACACTGATTAAATGGCAGTACTTTCCAATATGTTTACATTTACAATAAATAATGTAATAATAAATATAAAACAGATAAACTTGAAGGTTGCTTACAGGTTAATTTATCAGACAAACTCCAATGTGCATAACCTTGCAGAAAGTCTGGGGAAAATTAAGAGTTCATAAACTGTGAAAGGTAGAGACAAGTATCTCAGTTACTTCTTTAAACATATTGGAAAGTGAACTTTTAGCTATTAACTAAAATATCTTAATATACATATGACAAAGTATGAAAATATCTATATTAGGAAAAGATCACTACATCTAAATTCTATTTTCAGTAGATTTCAGAACACAATTCTACAGACTTTTTTTTTTTTACCAGATTTATACTTTTTATACGTCAACGCTAGAATAAAATTGACAACATGAAAGGCACAATTTTATATGTTAAGTGCATAAAAGTGCCTACAAAGACACCAACACAACCTGGGTGGTTTCTGTCTAGAAGTGGCCTGGTATTTCTGAAGAATTTTATATGCACCTTTAGTAAACACCAAGACACAATGGGGTACCATTTGCCTTCCAGACATTTATTCTTCCAATACATTATCTCACAATGGCAGTTATCTCCTACCTGTCTTTCTCCCTTACTTAAGCTTTTTAAACCTCAGGAGGGAAGAACATAGGCTTGATCAACCCTCATCCAATCAATAAATTTGTAAGACCCCTAAAATAGAATTTAAACAGTCTGTCTCTCAACAGACTGTAACTTCAAGGAGAATGAACAAGAAAACCAATCTTTCTCTCATAAGATAATTTAACCTTTGTCAAATATAGTAAATCTACTACAAATATAATTAAAAGAACTGAAAAACTTAGCAAAGTTCAAAAAACATTTTTTTTAAAGCATTCATAATCTCTTCAAATTATACCTGATCATCCAGTGGTAACTCACAAAAGGCAGGAATATATTTAGCCCATTCCACCAAGACTAAGAGCTGCTGTTTCATGGATTCACAGACATCACCAATACTGGCAATTTTCTTAATATTTATGTCAGTGCTCGCACCAGGGCTTGAGACTGAGATCTAGCATTAAGAAGAACATTATATTAATTCATCACTGAACATAACACAAGACCACTATTTCTCTTTTTTCTACAACTGCAATAAGTAAGCACCATTGAAGTGGGCACTATCATTGTCACAGTATCTTGAAATATACTAAACATGTTAAAATTGAGAAATCAAATACGTATCAATTCAAGTTAAATTGAGAACATTCACTGCATAGCACTATGGTCTGGGAGTACTATCTTATTTTCTGGCCAAACCTGTAAAATAAGTTATCACAACTTTCAGGGAGTTTCATAATTCAAAATGACTATAGAAAGAGCTATGGAGTATCCACATGAACTATGTTGTATGATTTTATTTTTATTGAAGATGATAGTTCCACTAAGAAAGCCCATCTTTAATTTGTTGTAATTTATGAAGGAAAGTTTCCATTGGATAAAGTTTACCAACTGAGGAGAAAAGATTTAGATGAGAAGTCAGACTATTTATGCTGCTGCATTTAATGGAAGCCCACCCAAATAAAGTTAAGAAACCAACCTTTGACTCAGCAAGTTGAAAATCTTAATGTGTAATGATAAATTTTTTAAATGATATATAATTTTGAACTATATAAGATATAAGTAGTGTTCAAATGCCTTTCTGCTGAAAAAAATCACTTTCTAAAAGTTCTTCTAAACTTAATTTTTGAACATGTGTGTGTGTGTACGTGTCTTTCTGCAGTGTATGTCTATTTCCTCACAGTTCCTTTCAGGTCATTCTCGAAATACTTTATAGGACCATCAAGTAATCTTCAAGTAATGATGATGATAATGGTGATGTTAACTTCATCATTTACCCTTGTGTTAACAAAAATGAAACTAGTTGCACTGACTCATTATAGAACCTGATTAATAGCTATTTCATTGTTTGCTTTATAATAGAAAAATACCATTAACATTTCTAATAGGGGCAATGGTAAAATAAACTTTCTTCAAAAGGTTTCTTTATTTGATTCTTAAGTGATTTACTTTTATTTATATAACTAATCACTTATAGTTTTAACTTTAGAATTGATATCCTCATTCTAGAAATTTCAAATAATAAAGTTTCTCCTGTGTTTTCTAAATTCTGGTTCTTCCCTTAAATACCTGTTTCCAAAGCAGATGTTAAGGTGAGTTCTTGAATCTAGAAGTCATTTTCAAGGAAGGAAGCTCTAATGATAGGCCTCAAATAAACACCCCCAAAGCTGTGATAATTGATTTCCAGATTCAATCAATAAAACAAGATACTGTCCCCAGGGCATTGTGCTATGCATTAAGTATTTTAAATCAACCTTGCACACAAACTTTTAACACTCTTAGACTGAAACGCATTTCATTTTTCCATTTAAAAAGCAGGAACTTGCCCAAGAAAAGTCAAAATTGAGTCAACAGTCCAACTAATATTTTCAAAGTAAAATTCTTCAATTTGCATAGGTGTAATTTATTATAGTAATGAACACATTTGAGTGAACTTAAATCATTTTAGTATTATGCCTAAATAAACATCTGATTCTATTAAACAGGGCTGGATGCTGGTGCAGCAGTAATGAAGCAGTACCTGGCGAGACCGAACTTCTGCTTGTGCCAGTGTGTTAATGGAGGGGATGTTGCTGCCATCAAATGTGCTTCTTCTCGTGCTTATTCTATCACGTTCGTTTTGCACAGCTAGGGGAACAAATCACAGTATTTACTGGTCAGTTTTCTTCAATATATGTCAGAATATACAGTTTGAAGTAAAAACAACATTACTATAAAGGGAGAAATGGGATGCCTCTAAAAGACCTTGGAGGGGGGTGCTTGAGGCAGGGAGAAAAGCATGACTGAAGGTATGTTTCATTCTGTACCATTTTTAAAGTAGGAAGAGCCAGGCTTGTCACTAGAGCTCATAAAATATTGCCTTTTGGGACTTCATGATGGCACGCATGTTAGAAAGTGTTGGGTCAGTCAGTTCAGCCATGCTGTATTTTTACGAGGTTGGTTTTCCATTCTCTCAAAGTTAATAAAACCATAAGATAACTAGAGGAAGAGTACAACCTGTGAGATTGACCAGGTCAAAGATAAGAGTGTATTCACTGTCAGAAAATATGAGTCATACATTTTGAAACTCCCATTTTTCTTTTTCTTCTAAAACACTAGCAAAAATGGAAAGTAAATTTATTTTAGTTAAGGTGATTTTCAGATCGCAATCCTATGATCTCTTATGAAACAATGTCCTCAGGACAGTTTACAAACATTAATAAGGCAAAAATTGCAGCACGTAGGGGTCTCTCTTGAGAACATTGAGATTAGAATATCAGCATTTTGGAACAATGAAGAAATATTAAGTATTTATATGAAAGTCTTCTAAGAAAGAGATCTCTTTGTTTCAGAAAGGAAAAAAAAGAATAATGTGTATCCCCCAATTTTTTTATTGAAAACTAAATTTTTAAAAATAAGGAAGAGGGAGAGGGTTAGTACGAATTTGTATACTTGTAATACATAGAATAATAGAAGTCAAATGTCAAAGTTGGATTTCAAACCTTAAAAGGTAAAATTATCTTCTCTTAACCAAAAAGAATGGAAACAAAGTCTGTAGCCCCTAAATTATTTACACTAATGCTCTATCCAATTCTGCTGGAAAGATAAGACATTAAACTATCAGAATTTTTTTCTGTAATTATTCTTTTATTAAAGAAATTCACTAATTTCTATGCCAAAATCTACTATCTAACCAAACTTACTATTAACTATCAACTCCACTAATTTGAAAGAGAAAATATTAAACTTCTTGCCTTTAAGAGTGAGTAATCTTTAGTTGGAGTGAATCATTAATATTTTATTTTTAAATCATATTTACTGGTAGCTTACTTCCTCTCCCTTTTTTTTTTTTTTTTTTTAGCAAATATTGTCATTGACTTTCAGCCTAAACTGACTCATTTGGAAATGTATACATGGAGGTAAAAAAATTAAAATGTAAGTTATGCTTTTATGAATTTCGTTTACATGATCAAGCTTTACAAAAATGCTAAAAGATATTGTGAACATTTGTAATTATCTTGCAGCTACCTTTTTTGCCATAAAACCATATTTATATACGTTTCCATCTAACTAACCTTAATATTATGCTATTAGTGTAAATAAGAAAAATATATCTACTTTGAAAGCTAAAAGTTACTTCCTAATCTATTTAGGAAAAATTAATGCATTATTCTATGAACAGTATAAGATATACTTTCACTGTTTTTGAAAATAATTTTATTTAGCAAATTGTAAAACTCTTAATGGAATTGTAGAATAGTGGTTTGCTTTTACATTGGTAGGAGTGAAGCAGAGGTTCAAGTAGAAATGAATGAAGATAATTGACAAAGCATGTAATTAATCCCATAAACTACCAAACAGGCCACTAGAAATAAGTCATGTTGAAATGAAAGTGTTTTTCCTTTAACTTTGTGAACTTTATTTTGCCTTCTTTTCTGAGACTAGCAACTGAATGAAATGAATGGAATTTTTGTCTCTTGAAAATATTGAGTGACAAAGAAAAAAACTATGTTTAAGATAGGTTTGATATTTTTCACATATCTGATTTAATTTTTTAATAATATATGAAACAGTTCTGAAAAACATCTCTTTGTATGTGATAGTGATAGGGATAAGCATGTGACAAAATAATAAACAGAAAATTGTATAGCAGCTATTCCCTGCCAAACATTTAAATGTGCTAAACACATTTGTTTTGCTAAATTAACCACAGTTAGAACGTCGGATAATATAATTAGATTATTTAATATGTTCAAAATGAAACTAGTGCACATTAAAATAGAGCATCTAGTCCATTGTCTCTGTCTTTGAATAGAATATAAGCTCCCTGACAGGGGGGATTATTTTGCTCAGTATGTTCACTACTGAAACCTCAGCACCCACAACAGTGTTTGGAGAGCAGCAGTGCTCAATAAATTTGTTAAATAAATAAATGAATGCATGAAAAGTCAATGTTCAGTTAATGTTTATGAAATGAATAAAGATATTCAGTTGTTAGTGAGAATAAAAAATCCATTTAAAATTCATTTATAATTGCATCCTATTAATATATTTTGCCATTTAGCTTTTGAACAAGACATTGGAATATTTTTTCAGACAATAATTTTCTTGCCAGGGATTACGCAGTAGTGGATAGAACATGTCAAATCGGTCAGCAGGTAAAGACTGGCTCTACCACTCACCAGTGGGTATCAGTGACCTTGAGTAAATTCTTAAACTCGAAGAACCACAGATTCTTCACTGAGGATAATCAGAACTCATGTAAAGGTTATTGTGATTAAATGAGAACATGTGTGTATAACACTTTTCATCAATAATGTTAATAATCATTATGTTATATATTATTACCTTCTTTTTTCATTCCTGCTCTAAAGCACTTTCTTAATCGACAGTATCTACATTGATTCCTTTTGTCTTTGTCAACAACACATTGCCGACTGAACCTACAACGCCAAAAAAATACATTAGTTTGCAGAAAACTGTTATTTATCAAAAAAAGCAAACAGACAGACTTTAAAAAGTATAGTCAAATTTAGATCAACAGGAAGAATGTATAAGAACAATTAACTATGACTTTTCTAATCTCATGATCGACCTGAAAATACAAGCCTCACCTCTCATGCAGTCTTTCTAATAAAACAAAACTGAATGATATCTCACTTTTGGCCAGTATCCATGATCATTTCTATCTTGAGCCATGAAAGCCAAACCTAGTTTAAAAATTCTGGCATACAAATTCTAATGCTTACTGCTAAATGATTTCAGTGTGATGAGGAACTTCACTCCTCTGAACTTTCATGCTTTTCTCTATTTAAAAATTCTTCTATTAATTTTACATCATATCCAATTGGAGTTTACTCTACATTCCAAATTACATATCAAGAGGCAACTGAATAAAGTATAAAGAGTAGAGTCTCTGAAAAATTAGGTACTACTTCACACCCACTGGAGTGGCTATAATCAGAAAAAACAGACAATAGCAAATGATGCGGCTGTGGAAAAACTGGGCCTCTCACACATTGTTAGTTATAATACAAAATGATGTGGCTGCTTAGGAAAACAGTCTGGCGGTTTTTCAAAAAGTTAAACAAGAGTTACCAAATGACCCAGCAATTCCACTCCTAGATGTACACCCAAGAGAAACGAAAACATATATTCACACAAACACTTATACACAAATGTCTGTAGCAGCATTATTCATAATAGCCAAAAAGTGGGGACAACCCAAATGCCCATCAGTTGATGAACAGATAAACAAAATGTGGTGTACCCACACAATGGCATATTACACCTGGCAATAAATAAGAATGAAGCGCTGATACATGCTACAACATGGATGAACCTTGAGAACACTATTCTAAGTGAAAGAAGTCAGACACAAAAGGTCACATATTGTGTAATTTCGTTTATATCAAATGTGCAAAAGAGACAAATCTATAGAGACAGAAAGTAGATCAGTAGTTACCTCATATTGCTGGGGAGGGAGTTGGGGGGAATGAGGAGTGACTATTGAAGGGTACTAAGAGGTTTCTTTATAGGATGGTGAAATATTCTAAATTGAATGTACTGGTGATTGTACAACTCTGTGCATATAATAAAAAAATGGATTGCATACTAAAAAAAAAAAAAAAGTACAGTCTCTGAATTAGACCTGAGCTTGATTCCCAGGTCAACATTCACTGTCTATAGAACTTGGAAATGTTATTTAACTTTCCAAGTTAACCCACAATTGTAAAATAGGGAAAACCTGCCATCACAGGTTGTTAACTGAGCATACTGAAAAGACTATGAGATCAGCAAAACCTGAGCTTAAAAAACCTTTTTGCCCCTAAACTTACATCAATATAATATTTTCCAAATGGAAAATCATGGCATTTGCTTAATACCAATGCATGTAAAGAAAGCTAAGTTGGCAGCAGTATTCATGATGGGAAGGTGGGAGGAGTAAAGCCATACATGTTGTTGGAATAGTTTTTAAATTTCCAAAATTTGTTATGGGAACGTTTCTTTCCCACTTTTCTCATACAGGAAGGGTGGAAATCTTGAAAGCTCTGTGTGCTCACATTCTCTGACTCTTAAAAAGTTCTTGTTGGGGCACTCAACTCAATATTCTGTAATAACCTATATGGGAAAAGAATCTGAAAAAGAATAGGTATATGTATATGTATAACTGATTCACTTTTCTGTACACCTGAAACTAACACAACATTGTAAATCAACTATGGTCCAACATAAAGTAAAAAATTAAATTAAAAAAACGTTGCTGTTGGATTTAGTTGCTTGGATGGCCATTTTTCATATACATATATATATTTCACCTTCAACAGAACACGTAACTTAAAAATTGTAAAAAATATTGTTTACATATTATTTTGTATGTATTTTAGTTATTAATCTTTTAGAAGCACTCAATATTTGATGTAATCATAGAGAAAACGCTTTTGATGAAGGAAATCCACTTGATTACTTTACACCTCTTGAGTTTGGCTGTATATAAAAGCAAGAACACACTCTTTTTTGTTTACCAAGAAGGTTTTAAAGTAGATGATTTACATTTTTATACCTACTTTAAGCTCCCCTAAAAAAATTACTAGAGAACACTAGTTAGATATTTGGGAGTTATATATTAACTTTTGCCACATCCCTAGAAGTCAAATGGCATCATATTGTAAGAGAGTTAACTTCTTCCCAAACATCCAACTTGTTCCTAAAACACCTTAACAATCCTACACGTGACTTTCAGAGACAGAGCAAACACAGATATTTTTCTGTTAAAGTCAGTCATTTTTTAATAACCCATATTTAACACAGATATAATCTGTATTCAAGAACTGTCACTCTGAACACTCAAAGGGAAATATCTGACCCTAAATCGTGCTATGATGTTAACTTTTTTTTAAAAAAAGCCTACTAGAAACGTGTGATACATAAAATATAAATACATTTTAGACAAACATTAAATTCAATTACAAAATTGTGGCATGAGAAATACATCTAAAATTTTAGAGCTGAAAATTTCATTTTATTCAGTAACATCAACAAGCTACCAAAATCATCTGCCTTTTTATAGTTTTGTTCCAAGACTCAGGACGTGATGACTCTAAAAAGATAAGCAATATGCAGAAATGTACACGCATTGTGAAACCATTTAAATACAGATTTACGTATGTCTATTGGTATACGAACATGTGGTGAAACAATAAAGAAACACAAGGAAAAGACAAACACCAAATTTCAGATGGTATTTACCTCTGGGAGAGAGGGGAGGAAGAGAAAGTGATAGGGGAGGTGTCCACTGGAGGCTTCAATTATATTGGTCTAAACTGGGTGGTAAGCATGTGGATTTTTTAATATACATTTTATAAGATGTTATGAAACTAAGATGTTTCCTAAAAAAGAACCACCCGTGTGACTGCATGTGTATACACACCCACACACCCTCACTTTTCATGTCGTTTATAAATTTTGTTGTTAGAGTTACAGAAATTTGAAAGCTCTGAATTGTATTCCCGTATTTCTTGCATGGCATTTTGAAACACCTCTAAAGATCACCTTCTGGGAAGGAGCATTTCAAGTACCTGCAGGAATAAACGTGACTCTTGCGGATGCTGCGTCTGAAGAAGCCCTTGCACCCATCACAGCTGGAGGCGCCATAGTGCTTTCCTGTCGCTCTGTCCCCACATATAGCACATAGACAGTTGACACCGTTATCTGTGGTATTCATACTTGTTGTCTCTGGGACAGAACTATCTGTTAAAGAAAGAGAAAGAGGTAGAGTGCAAGTTAGTACTGAGTATTTCTTACATAAATTGGCCTACTAATTTTTCATGGGAGTGAAATAGTCTCTTCCTCAGCTTCTTGGAAGCTCCACACCAGTGCTCTCCTTTTATCCACTAGCTGTTTCTGCCACTATCCATTCCAAACTCCCCACTCGTATTTTGGAGGATTAAAATTTGGTATACCACAGGGCTCAGTCCCTCAACTATACCCTTTCCCTAGGGAAGCTCATCCAGTCCCATGACATTAAATATCATCTGTATGATGAAAAATCCCCACATTTTATTTCTAGGCCCGATGTCTCCCACGGGTATCAGTCTGAAATGCCCAAATACCTACTGAACAACTTCACTTTGGAGTTTAATAAGAATTGCAAATTAATGTATCAAAAATAGAACTCTGATTTTTCTTTTTTTCTCCTAGAAC
Source organism: Eubalaena glacialis (assembly GCF_028564815.1). Taxonomy (NCBI): domain Eukaryota; kingdom Metazoa; phylum Chordata; class Mammalia; order Artiodactyla; family Balaenidae; genus Eubalaena; species Eubalaena glacialis. Next base: position 20,223,164 of record NC_083732.1, on the reverse strand, counting down.
TTGTTCTTCCTTCAGTCTTCCTTAGTCAGTCAATGGTACCATCTAGTACCTAAGGCCAATAATCTGGGAGTCTTTACTGAATTCTCGTCTTCGTTGCTCATATCCAATCCACGAGTCATATTTAAAATACATATCGAATCCACAACTTTTCAGCCTTTTACCATGGCCACCCTTATCCAATCGAACATAATCTTTTCCCTGGATTATTGCAATAGCTTCCTATCTAATTTCTCGAATACTTCCACCCTGGTTCCCCTACTGTTTATTATCAGAAAGCCCGCAATGTGCTCTTGGCATAAGAAATTCACATCACATTAGCCTTCAGCATCCAACCCTTAGATACAAAATGAAGCCTACACATATTCCCATGGCCTATAGAGCCCAGAGTGAAAAGGTTCCCTTCCCACCTCTCTGATCCCATTATCTGGCACTACTTTTCATCCTGTTCACTAGTCTCCAGTAATGTTGCCTCTTTTTTTTTTTTTTCCCTCCTTGAAGTCTGTTTCCATCTCAGAGCCTTTACACTTGCTATCCCTTCTGCCTGGAAGGAAAGCTCTTCCTCAAGAATTTCTATGAGCTGGCTATCCAGTTTCTGCTAACATCTCACATTTTCTGTGAAACACTCTGTAAACACACATCTAAAAGAGCCATCTCTCATTTGCCCTTCAAGTAGAACCTAGTACCCTGCTTATATTTTAAACCAACCACTTCATTTTCTAAAATTATATTATGCTTCAGTCTGTTCATTTATTACCCATCTTTCCCCATAGAATAAAAACTTCATGATGTCAGAGGATTTCTCTGTCTTAGTCACCCCTCTGCCTTCCAGCTCTTAGAACTACGCCTTACACAAAGTGAGAACTAATTGTTTTGAAGAAAGATGCTTCAAAAAATCCACAGATATTTTTACTTAAATATTTCTTAAATTAGTTAATATTGTTTACTACATCTTTACAAACCTCTATGTACTCAAAAGATATTAAATAATAAGAATATATTATACACTTTAATTGGTAATAAATTATATAATAATGTAAATATAATAACAATTCATTATTATATTTCCAATATAAAAAAGATAAAGTCGAAGACTGTTATGTCCCAATTACATTCTGTGACAATATATGTATTCTACTTACTAATACTTCTGAGTTGACAAATATTGTCATATATAACTTCATAAAGTTACAAAAATTTTCAGTGAGAATATGCTTAAGGGTAATCATGTGACATTTTAGAATTTAAATGCTAGTAATTTTTCTTTTGATAACATAAACAAAATAGATATTAGAAATACGGCAGAAGTGTTAAAGATTGACTGTGTTCTGGAAGATTATATGGAAACAAAAAAAATATTCAACTCTTACTTCCAGTTTAATGTCATACTTGCATATTATTAACAAGAATTTACATATTATTACAAGAAAACAAGTTAGACAACACTTTGGAAATAGCCATATAAGTCAGTTGTTTTAGTAAATATTTATGGTAAATCTGTCCCTACTATTTAGTAATCTATAGCCTTTAAAAAATTCATGAGTCTATTGAGGTAAATACTTTATTAAATACCTTAGTCAAGTCTAAACATAAGGATTAAAAATAGTGACTTCCTAATAGATGCACTGTCAATTGATTTTAACTCCTTTGTGCTAAAATTTCAGAATTCATCTTCTGAAAATTTTTAGAAATCTTCCCACTAATAAATTATTGTTGTTTATTGTAAATATTACAGCTATAGCAGTCATTGAAATTGTACAGCATGTTAGAACGTTAAGATATCCTGAGTACAAGATACATTCTCAGTCCTGAGCTAAACACACACACACACACACACACACACACACACACAGAATTTTCCAAAGCATACATAATTAGCAGATTTTAGGAGTTCTAACAATTATAACTGATCTTGGACAAAATTTTTACATGAAAAAATATCTAAATTCAAAGTCAGTAGTAAACTGTATTCTATAAAGACATGAGCCCTAAACAAGTCATGTCTTATTTAAAGTTAAAATGTTACAGTAGATAAATACCAAGAGCTTTGTGAGGCTAAACATTAGCTTGTCAAGTGCAGTTATAATATAAACCCTTATTTCTTTTCATATTTGTGTTCAATGCAAAAACTTGATAGTAATTTTAAATACAGTTTCTCAGCAGCAGCAATTGAGAACTGGAATAATGAAAGGAGAAGGTGACCAGTAAAACTCTCCAGTGTTCTAAGGACAATTTTCCATATGTCATTTTAAATGTTGCATAGAAAATATACTTTACAGCCAACCTGCCAATATTACTCATTACTGTGATTTACAGTAAATAAAATAACTGCTGAAACTACTCTTTCTATCTAACTGGCCCATGACAGAATTCCTAGGTTACTTTATTATGCATAGCTAAGCTTTTTCTATCTCAAACATAAGATAGCCATAGCATTATTAATTTAAATTTTGTGATGAAGCACAAAAGCCTCAGATTTGTGGCCTTAAAAAACAAGCCCTGAATTCTCCAGCAATAAAACACACGGAACCACCACCTGGGAAGCTCAGTTTTCCTGCTCTCATTATACTTACTTTTCTTTTTATCTACAAGCAGATGAGAACTCACCATTTGAATTATACAGAATCTGCATAGTTTCAAACTCCAAAGTTGTATAAGTTGGGTCCAAAACTTCACTGTAATTTGCCATCTCCATGTCCAGTATTGGTTCCGATACCCTCATCATTGATTTAGATACACACATACGAGTGGCACCACAGGCCCAGAGTGTGTGATGGCTGTTGGGCTTTCAATCTGTGAGGGATAATCCAAAGTTAACTGTAACTGAGTGACTTATGTGCTGCAGTGGGAGGAGCTGTAAAACTGTAAACTCCTTCAGCAGGCCATATTCTGCTTACTTCTTTTTCTTTTATGGTGTACGAAAGCAATTCATTGTGATAATGTTGGAATGCTTCATGAAATCACCTTATCTGAAGTGCTTAGTGGACTAACTTGATTTCCTAAATGGATTTCCAGTAGACAATAAATGATGTCATTAAGAGGATTAAAAATAGAAAAGAGAATACCTCTGATTTTGAACTGTCATTATAGCATCATTTCTCCCATTTGAGCGGCTGAAATCTCATGCCCCATGTTCTAAAAAAATGAGAATTACCTTACTGTTATAAATTGGGTAAGTCAAGACTGTAAGTTAACACTTAACATAAGCACTTAATAATTTCAAGTTTCCTTACCCATACAATAAAGCTAACTTTATGTTGAGGAAAAACAAATTTGTGATTTGAAATGACAGGGATTTATGATATATCCCAGTAGAAGCCTGGGCATAGCCCTAATATGGCCTGAAACACATTCTCTTTAGTTATCAATCTATGAGTTGGTGTCCCTTGCATGTTTGTAAATGTTCCAAGGGCAGAACCAGTACAGTTGCTAGTATCTTGTAGGCATTCGATAAGTAATTGTTAGACAACCACAGTGAGATGCTGGGAAGCTTGCCATGGCATGCAGCCTGAGAGCCCTTAAAAACTGCTTCAGGGAGGCCCCTTGGAAAAGATGTGCAGGAGGCTGAATACCAGTGTGCAGCGAAGACAAGGTAGGAAAGAAAGCTCAATCCTCGTTCTCCATAGTGGAGTCAATGGATAACACTAAAACCGAAAGTACAAGAAGCAGCATGTCACTTAAAGTCATGGGGTAATAGTGGGGGGAAAAAAAAAAAGAAAAAAGAAGAAGGCTAAAAGAAGTGCCTCTGAGAACGATGTCCATTTACCTTTTTTGTTTGTTTTTTGTTTTGTAGAATTCTTGGGAGAAACTTTGTAGAATTATTTGATTCTTAAATCTACGTGCTTCTATAACTTTAATAAAAACAACAAAAAAGGCAAAAATAATAATAAATAAATAAATGTTACATGAATAAGGTTTCATTTCTTTTTACTTCTGATGTCAGTTACATTCTAGACATTAAACTGAACATGTGTAGATTAACACATTCCCATCATCAACTTTCTCATACATAACATCTATAAAGCACGCTATATCTTTTACGTGTATGTGTGACAAGAAGCATTTAGAGTGTGGGGAAATTTAGAAGATAATATTCAAAGATTATATTTTATTTCTGAGAATATGTTTATTGATTTTATCTTCCAAGAAAGAATTCCAGCCACATTTACATTATAAAGTCAGAATTTCATTTTCCACATTAGTTAACAATTACTGCAAAGTAATATTTCTTATTCAATTTCTTAACACCATAAACTTTGTGACTACTGTATCTTAGAAATTATTATATTTTTCATCAGGGAAGACTGGCCTCTTAAGCTCGAAGCCATGTGAAGAAAATAGCAGAGAGTGATTTTAGCAGCCAGAGTCACTAAATCAAACAGTGATCACTGGAATAGTCCTCTTGCCTTCATATTCTGTAGGATTCTTAATTGTGAGGATAGTATTTGGGGGATAAATTTTAGGGACTGATTTTGTTTAGAAGGTTAACTGTAGTAGTTGTTTTTGAAGGGCACAACATGAAAATCCTGTGGTTTTCATTTACATGAAGTGGTTCTCATTTACGGTGAGGTAGCACAGACCTGCTGTGTTTCCCGTGTGAACACAAAGAGTGCATTGTGCATTGCCCACAGTCTTTCACATGCACGTAGTGACTAACTGATGCTGAGGCATGTCACCAATGGGAGTGTACCAACAGAAGGAAAAGAAGCAAAGAAAAAGGTAGAGAACCATTCATTTATAAGACTGCAAAACACTTAAGAGAAATGTGATAGAGAAATGTGGATATAGATCAGGAGAACAATGCTGTCATAGTTTTATTGGTCTACCCCATCCTGTGTCCATGGGTGGCATCACCATGGATCAGGGCACTGCACTCAAAAGTGTAAGGAGCTTTAAATTTATCTCGGCACAGATCCTCAAGTAGCCACTAGCAATTAGAGCTGGTTTTCAAGATGAAACACATTTCCCATCCACATTATTGTAAACTATTTTCTTCATTTTATCAAGTAAAAACTTGAGAATTTCCAGAAGATATAGAGGATCAAAATAGCAGGCATATCTCTTCAATGGGAGCAGTCTGTCTTCCTAATGATCTTCAGATGTGGAAACTCCCACAGAATTCAGTCAGCCTCACTCTAGTGAAGGAAAGATTCTCTTTGTTTGTTTGTTTGTTTGTTTTTAACATTCTAAGACATTACAAAGTAGAGTAGAAGTCCTCTTTTCTTAAATTCTAGAATTGGTAATTTACTGAACTAGTTAAGCAAACAAAATAATTTAAACAAAGAGTCATAAAATTGGTATATCTATACTTAATATGTATAATTGTTACTGTTTTGTTGGATAACCAAGGCCTTTTATTTGAGTAAGAATCCAAATAAGTGGATTCTTTCTTTCTAAATTGGGATTGGGATTCTTTCTTTTTAAATTGAAGTATATATAGAATATATATACATATATTCTTTTTCAGATTCTTTTCCATTATAGGTTATTGTAAGATATTGACCATAATTCCCTGTGCTATACAGTAGAACCTTGTTACTTACCTATGTTGTATAAAGTAGTGTGTACCTGTTAATCCCAAGCTCTTAATTTATTCCTTCCCACCCCACCCTGCTTTCCCCTTTGGTAACCATAAATTTGTTTTCTATGTCTGTGAGTCTGTTTCTGTTTTGTAAATAAGTTCACTTGTATCATTTTTTAAGATTCTATATGTAAGTGATATCATATGATGTTTGTCTTTGTCTGGCTTACTTCACTTAGTATGATAATCTCTAGGTCCATCCATGTTGCTGCAAATGGCGTTATTTCATTCTTTGTTATGGCTGAGTAATATTCCATTGTATATATGTACCACATCTTTTTTATCCATTCATCTGTCGATGGACACTTAGTTTTCTTCCATGTCTTGGATATTGTAAATAGTGCTGCTATGAACATTAGGGTGCATGTATCTTTTTGAATTAGAGTTTTCTCTGGATATATGCCCAGGAGTGGGATTGCTGGATCACATGGTAACTATTTTTAGTTTTTTAAGGGACTTCCATACCGTTCTCCATAGTGGCTGCACCAATTTACATTTGGGATTCTTTATTATTATTTTTTTTTTTATAAATCCCATACACTACCTTTGATTTCTTGTATTTTTTTAAGTGGAGAAAAAAGTCAAAGGTATCTGTAAAGCAACCGGAATACAGAAGCCTTCTAGAATTTTATACTTTTTGAAATTTATTTTAATCAGCTTGCTTTTATTCACTTCCAAAGTATTTTCCTTGGTTTTTATAGGGAAAATTTTTTCTTTTAACACTCATATTTCATTAGGTTATGCAATATTTAACTAAATTATAGAGTAAAATAACAAGAATAAATGGCATTAACATGCTAGGTAAAAAATACAAGTGACCCTTGATAACTATATAGAGCTGATGAGATGGTCAGAGGACACTGTGGCACTATTAACAATAGCCAAGGTGGAAACAATACAAATGTCCATTAATGGATGAATGGATTAAAAAAAAATGTGGTATATAATGGAAAACTATTCAGCTTTAAAAAGGAATGAACATAGTAGTGATACGTACTACAACGTGGATGAACCTTAAAAACATTATGATAGGGGCTTCCCTGGTGGTGCAGTGGTTGAGAATCTGCCTGCCAATGCAGGGGCCACAGGTTCGAGCTCTAGTCTGGGAAGATCCCACATGCCGCGGAGCAACTAGGCCTGTGAGCCACAATTACTGAGCCTGCGCGTCTGGAGCCTGTGCTCCGCAACAAGAGAGGCCGCGATAGTGAGAGGCCCGCGCACCACGATGAAGAGTGGCCCCCACTTGCCGCAACTAGAGAAAGCCCTCGCACAGAAACGAAGACCCAACACAGCCATAAATAAATAAAATAAATAAATAAATAAAAAATTAAAAAAAAAAAACAAAAACAAAACAAAAAACATTATGATAAATAAAATAAGCCCATCACAGAAATACAAATACTGCAAGATTCCACTAATATGAGAAATCTAAAATAGTCATCCTTATAGATTCAAAGAGAGGAATGGTGGTTGCCAGGGGCCAGGGGGAGGGAGAAAGGGGAAGTTACTAATTAAAAGGTTTAAAATTTTAGTGAAGCAAGATGAATAAGTTCTAAAGATCTGCCATACAACATTGTACCAGCCAACAATAATGTATAACACAACTTAAAAATTTATTAAAAAGGCAGCACTTATGTTAGGTGTTCTTAGCACAATAAAATCAAAAGATTTATGATGAAGAACTGAACTACAGTATGGGAAAATGATCAACCTTATTAGTAATCAGAGAAATGTAAAACAAAACAATGTTGTTAAAAAAAAAAAAAGATGCCTTCTACTTAAGGAAAGTAGCCTACCCTGGAAACTAATTAGTATCTTCTACAAAGGAAGTTGAGAACCTGAGTCAATGCAGGGAGCTGGCTAAGTAGAGATTAGATTTTTCTCTTGAATTTATTTTAACATGAGATAACTTGTTTTTTAAAATTAACTTGTATTCCTCCATACAGCAAATCCCTCCTCTCTACTTTTAAAATTAATTAGGCTTCATTCAGAATATTTTTATTTGCTTAAAGAGGAGTAAGGAAGGACAATGAGGAGGATGAGAAAGAAAGGAAATAAAGAGATAACAAAAAAAGGAAATGTCACAGAGAAATAATTTTAGTCATGGTTACTTTGGATTTTTAATAATGCATCATAATCAAGCAAGTATCACACTCTTTAGTGTTTTGTGTTTTCCCTTTCAATAGTGATTGTGACATTTTCATAACTTAGTAACTTTGATTTTTGGAAACATGTCACTTGACACAACTGAACAAAAGAAAATTATACCATTTAATTGTACAGTATAAAATGTAGATGTGTAAAACAGTTATGGTATTTGTTTATATATTTTCATATTAAAATTCAGTTATTTCCAGTAAAGGGACAGATGAAGAGTCCAGGGAGCTTTTCATAATTGCTTCATCAGGTACTTCTTATGTATAAATTCATTAAGGCTACATTTGATTAAAAGCTTAAGTAGTGGGCTTCCCTGGTGGCGCAGCGGTTGAGAATCTGCCTGCCAATGCAGGGGACACGGGTTTGAGCCCTGGTCTGGGAAGATCCCACATGCCGCGGAGCAACTAGGCCCGTGAGCCACAATTACTGAGCCTGCGCGTCTGGAGCCTGTGCTCCGCAACAAGAGAGGCCGCGATAGTGAGAGGCCCGCGCACCGCGATGAAGAGTGGCCCCCGCTTGCCGCAACTGGAGAAAGCCCTCGCACAGAAACGAAGACCCAACACAGCCATAAATAAATAAATAAATAAATAAATAAAGCTTAAGCAGTTATAAGAAAAAATGTATTAATTTTATGCCTAGGTGATATAGAAATGATTGTCCTTAAATAAATGGGACTTATGTTATTAAACCCTATATTCAACATAATAAACTTATGAGTAATTTTAAATTTACTTCTTAATGTTTAATTGGGAGAATCATCAAATATTCATGCTAATTCCTAACACAGTAATTTGTAATAATTAACATACATTTTCTAAAATAGAGATATATAAACTTAATCTACATTCAAAAATATAAATATACATCGTAAACCATGATCTACTGAAAGCTCTTTAAACAGAGGTCACTTTGCAGTATCTGTTCTGTATGCTGAACAAAATGTTATTGTTTTTTAGTGTGATCTCATGGTTTGTAGGCTAAGATGTACCTTCTTACTCCTAGTCAGGTCATCTACCTCAGAAAGAAAGACAACATTATTTGTAGATAAAAGGTCAGTTTTAAATAGCACAACTAATGTTCTTGAAAAATGTTAAAGCAATGGTTCCTTAAACTGGCATGTGAAATATGATATTTAAATTTCTTTAGAGCAACATAACAAGAGATGAAAACAACATAGGATTTAAAGAAGACAACAACTCAATTCACTATTGACTGACTATTCAAGATAATAGCAGAAACACTGCTATCTTATCTGTAAGACTATTAAGCCTGTTGAATAGTTCTATACTTTAATTAAATCATTCTTTCAGAGCATGATTTAAAATAGAAAACAGGCTAGTAAAAATCAATGTTATTTTCATAAAAGAATTTTCATGAAAATAATTTGGAATATCCACATTAAAACATTTTATTTTAAAGTTTTAGTTAATAAAATTTGTTCTGTAAATGTATTCGTTTGAGATTACTTTTCATTACCAAAAGTACCAAAAGTACTATACTAATCCCAAAAGTAGTTTCTTTTGTTTCCATGTTCCACTTTTTCAAGTATGAAGATGACACAAATGTGATCACTAAAAGTTTGATGAAGACGAATAGCAAACCAAATCAACCCAGTATATGTATGTTTTTTCTTAACATTTTTATTGGAGTATAATTGCTTTACAATGGTGTGTTAGTTTCTGCTTTATAACAAAGTGAATCAGTTATACATATACATATATCCCCATATCTCTTCCCTCTTGCATCTCCCTCCCTCCCACCCTCCCTATCCCACCCTTCTAGCTGGTCACAAAGCACCGAACTGATCTCCCTGTGCTATGAGGCTGCTTCCCACTAGCTATCTATTTTACATTTGGTAGAGTATATATATATGTCCATGCCACTCTCTCACTTTGTCCCAGTTTACCCTTCCCCCTCCCCATGTCCTCAAGTCCATTCTCTAGTAGGTCTGCGTCTTTATTCCCATCTTGCCCCTAGGTTCTTCATGACCTTTTTTTTTTTTTTGATTCCATATATATGTGTTAGCATATGGTATTTGCTTTTCTCTTTCTGACTTACTTCACTCTGTATGAAAGACTCTAGGTCCATCTACCTCACTACAAATAACTCAGTTTCGTTTCCTTTTATGGCTGAGTAATATTCCATTGTATATATGTGCCACATCTTTATCCATTCATCAGTTGATGGACACTTAGGTTGCTTCCATGTCCTAGCTATTGTAAATAGAGCTGCAATGAACACTGTGGTACATGACGCTTTTTGAATTATGGTTTTCTCAGGGTATATGCCCAGTAGTGGGATTGCTGGGTCCTATGGTAGTTCTATTTTTAGTTTTTTAAGGAACCTCCATACTGTTCTCCATAGTGGCTGTATCAATTTACATTCCCACCAACAGTGTATGAGGGTTCCCTTTTCTCCACATCCTCACCAGCATTTATTGTTTGTAGATTTTTTGATGATGGCCATTCTGACTGGTGTGAGATGATATCTCATTGTAGTTTTGATTTGCATTTCTCTAATGATTAATGATGTTGAGCATTCTTTCACGTGTTTGTTGGCAATCTCTATATCTTCTTTGGAGAAATGTCTATTTAGGTCTTCTGCCCATTTTTGGATTGGGTTGTTTGTTTTTTTGATATTGAGCTGCACGAGCTGCTTGTAAATTTTGGAGATTAATCCTTTGTCAGTTGCTTCATTTGCAAATATTTTCTCCCATTCTGAGGGTTGTCTTTACATCTTGTTTATGGTTTCCTTTGCTGTGCAAAAGCTTTTAAGTTTCATTAGGTCCCATTTGTTTATTTTTGTTTTTATTTCCATTTCTCTAGGAGGTGGGTCAAAAAGGATCTTGCTGTGATTTATGTCATGGAGTGTTCTGCCTATGTTTTCCTCTAAGAGTTTTATAGTGTCTGGCCTTACATTTGGGTCTCTAATCCATTTTGAGTTTATTTTTGTGTATGGTGCTAGGGAGTGTTCTAATTTCATTCTTTTACATGGAGCTGTCCAGTTTTCCCAGCACCACTTATTGAAGAGGCTGTCTTTTCTCCACTGTATATTCTTGCCTCCTTTATCAAAGATAAGGTGACCATAAGTGCATGGGTTTATCTCTGCAACCCAGTATATTTTTCAGTGTAAACTGGAAACCAATAAGAGGAGAACTCCACCCAATAAAATGGATTATTAATTCAAAGCAAAGCCACCTTTCATTTCTCAAAAAAAGAAAGAGTCAATTAAAAAAATCATTATTTTCCTTGCTGCCACTGTCTTAATCATCAGCCCTTTTTCGAAATAGAAATCTTGTCTCTTATCCTTTCTACTTTCGATGAGGGAAAACAAACATATTTAAAAATTAAAACAAATCAAAATAGGCATTTTAATCTTCAAAGTAAGTTCCTATCACTGACATGCAAAGAAAGAAGTCTGAAATTGGATCTAATGACGGGATTCTATTTTCAAAGTGCTTCATAGATTCTTTCTTAAAGCACGGATTATATATCATTTTTAGATAAACAAAAACAATTTTTCCTTGTCTTTTTTTCCTTCTTCAATCTAGCTGATGATCATGCAATGACCAGCAAAACCACAAAACTCATTAGGTTATTTAAACTAAAGTCATTACCAACATTAAAAAATATATAGTATTATTTTTATTGAAATATATTCATTTTAGAACTGGTGGAAAAAAATTAAAATTAAACTGCATGTTCATAAATTTTACTTACAAAGTTTTCTAATTCCTTTGAAATAATTATAATTATTCCATAGCTTATTGCTCCGTTCATATTGTTTTTCAATTCATGACTATACCCCAAGGAAACAATTTTAAATCCTTATTTTAGATCCACCTTTTATCTGATCAATGCAAACAACTCACATAACTAATAAAAAATGCCTAATAAATAAATTGGACAGAGATACACAGCATCTTGTGAAATACCTGAATTAGTTTAGAAATGTTACTATTTTTTATAGTATTTATGGTTTACCTCAGCTATTTCTTTCTTTCTATATGCTCATTAAAACATCAGATTGTTATTTAAAACTAGTTATACAATAAATGTAAAACCCCGAAATAAAGAAGAGTGAAAATGGTATCATAATTAAATCAATTACTGTTAAGATAGACAAAAGGAGGACTGCACAGCTGAGACCTAAATGTAACCAAGAAAACACTCTGAGTAAAAGCTTAGAGGTGATATGAGAAATCTTCATATATTAAACCTACCTTCAAGGTCAGTTGCCTCGTGATTCAAAACAGACTCTCCTTTCCAGAAGATAAGGAGCTGATTAGTACTAAATTATTAACTGGAATATAGATTATACTGGTAAGGAAAATAAAAAAAAAGTCTGGATATAAGCAACATGTTAGGATTCGACAGTCACTGTTTCTGCATTTGCTTTTTACAATCAGTATTATCATTGTTGCCACTGCAAACTCAGCAAAGTTAGTCAGAATATTTAAGATTGTTGTGGCACTCTGATACCAAAGATGCTGCATTATGCAAAATGAAGGGAAGAAAGTTATCAGTTTGAGCCAGTACCTATCTCAAATATGTTCTAAAGAGATACAATGTTTAATAAAAATAGCAGCAGTTCTACTATGCTGAGTGCACTGACGTGAACATTTTGAATAAATGTATTATAATGACCATAAACTTTTGCATCTGGGAGCCCAATGCATACATACATACACATATACATACATACACATATACATACATAAGAGTTACTGTTTCTTCATTTTAAAAATGTGGTAATAGATTATACACACAGTCATATCACCAAGGACAGCTCAACATTCCTCCTTAAGGCTTTCTTACGTACACAGGGAGAACAACATAATTGTTGTTCTCCCTGTGTATGTAATAATGTGATAACTGATTTATTTTATTATTATTTTATTTATTTGGCTGCGTTGGGTCTTCATTGCTGCGCGCGGGCTTTCTCTAGTTGCGGCGAGCGGGGGCTACTCTTCCTTGCGGTGCACTGGCTTCTCATTGTGGTGGCTTCTCTTGTTGCGGATCACGGGCTCTAGGTGCACGGGCTTTAGTAGTTGCAGCACGTGGCTCAGTTGTTGCGGCACGCGGGTCCTAGAGCGCAGGCTCAGTAGTTGTGGCGCACGGGCTTAGTTGCTCTGCAGCATGTGGGATCTTCCCAGACCAGGGCTCGAACCCGTGTCCCCTGCATTGGCAGGCAGATTCTCAACCACTGCGCCACCAGGGAAGTCTCTGTGATAATTGATTTAGATAAAACTAATTAAGATTTGCATCTCCATTTAATATAGTTAGGTATTTGGTTAACTCAACTGAAATGTTAAATATTTCACCACCATTTATGTAAATTTCTTTTTGAAAAACACAATATTGGTTGGTTTTTTGAAAATACCATAATAAAGTATATCTTTTGGAATAAAAATATAGATGATTAAAATGATATTAATAGCAAACAAATATTAATTTAATTTGAGCCAAATGTCACAGGTAAGGTCATGGCTTTTGCCAATGTGCTAAGTTTCAAATTAAAGTATCAGAAGCTATCACCACTCTCAAGTAAGCAATTTGGAATTGCTTAATGTGTAACATACATTAGGCCAGTGATTCACAAATTCTGCTGCACATTAGAATCATCTGGGGAACTTTTAAAGATCCCAAGGCCCAAGTTGCATCAGATACCAATTACATTAGAATGTCTGTGGTGGCAGTCAGGTATCAGTGTTTTTAAAAATCTTTAGGAGATTCCAAAGTGCTGAAAATCGGGAAACCATTGCTTTAAGCTGTTAAGTTCTCGGAAGGCAAAGATTTTATATTTTCTATTTATTATTATGTCTTTAGGGCCTAGAATAGTGTCTTCCACATGGTAAACACTCCACAGATACTTATTGAATGTGTGAATAAAATATATATGCAAATAATTAACTTTGACAGAGTATAGCATTAATATTGAGCACAGAAGTAAATTTTGTATGTCAAGTACTTTTCCAGTGACTGAGTATTTCTACATGAACAAATAGAGAAATTTCCTGTCCTCATGAAACTTACAATAAAATAATAATAATCATTTATATCTCTGTAAAGAGGTGGATAATTGAACCATTGTGTTTCCATTGGATTCACAAAGCTGAATTGAGAAATTCAATGTCTTATACATTTAGACCTTGAAACAGCAAACTTACTGGTCTGTAGGTAGAGAGAAAGAGGTGTAAACCCTCCTTACTCTCTGATTCCTCAATGCCTGCTTTAATTCACATTGTTCTTTATTTTTAGGTATTTCGGTAGGAAGTTGCTGCAAACACTGTGTTAACAAATATGGAACTTTTGCTCCTAGGGGAAATACAGGATTACATTCCTGTGAGCTTCTGGTCACAACACTTCCATCAACGGATCAATTCATAAACTTGTTTTATGTGGGTTTCTGTTTAAAGACCCCTTATTTAACATCTATATTGTTGATTCATTACCACTGAACTCATTGTCAACAACATTGTAACTCATGCCTGAATGAAGCTTAACTAACACACGTAGTTTCTCTGTAAGGCACATCATAGCCTTCAGCAATTAGGAACACTAGACAGTACTACCTTTGGGGTCATTTTAAACAGAAAAATCACCAACAAAAAGCACAAAAATGAGGGAAACATGGCACTAAATATGTTGTGAAAAGAACACTTGTTCACAGAACAGAGGTGAAACAAAAAGGCAGTGTTGTCTTATTTGACTTCAACTGGGAATGCCATCATCTAGCAACTCAAACTTTTCATTACTCGGCACTGCAAAAGTGTTTCAAGTATTGATTTTGGGGTTAGAAATAAATTTTAGCAAGTAGTCAAATTCATAAACATGGAATCTGCAAATATTGAGGATCCACTGTATATACATATATGCATTATTACTGAGGTTTTCGATATGCAACAAACAGAAGGTTATTCATTGGCTGTATAACGTTAATTTTATTTTGAGGCAAAATAAAAACTTTTGGAGAATTACAAAATCCTTTGTAGTCTATTTTTTAAATTCCTGTGTCAACCTGTTAAGGCGCTACCAACCTTTAAAAAAGTTATGTGAATATATTTTTGTGCCTAATATTTGTTTTAAATGTATAGAAAAACATTGATATATATTAATAAGTCCATTCCTTTTAAGTCTGTCCATTTTTGTTGAACCAACCTCTAAATGTTTACATTTATTTTTGTTACAGGAAACTAAACAATAACTTTTCAGTTCCAGGGCCCTAAAAGTAAAAATTCTATTTCCAAATCTTTTATTAAAAAACAAAACAAAACCAAAAAACCCTTCAGCCGGTAACTTCACTGTGATTTTAGGTTATGATAGTAAATGAAATGCTTGTTCAGCCAAGCACTGTCACATTCACATTAATTACGCAATTTAATTTTTCAGTGATAAATATGCATTATAACAGATAGCATGTTTTTCTAACTGTTCTCCTTTCAGTTATAGAAAAAAGAAAAGAAAAGAAAAGGAAAAGAAAAGAAAAGAAAAGAAAAGAAAAGGAAAAAAAAGAAAAGAAAAGAAAAGAATGACAACTTAGGTCGGAAACATGAACCTCTGGAAAAGTTTAGGTAAGCCATGAATATGCAGAATTTAAATAAATTCAATATATATTTGTATCAAAATGAAAAAATATTATGTTTTACCTAAGTGTTAAGAGCTTATCAGAATAATTTTATAGTATTACTACTATTTATAAAATGAAATGAGTAAAAATTAATACCAAGTAGAAAAAAAACAGTATGGTAAAAATGTATGGTAGCCAATCTATTTTTCATGGAAATGAAGCTTACACAATTTTGAGGCCTCTTGAAGAGGAACAAATTACTAGAAACACATTGCCCTAACCAGGACCTTAGAAGAGGCTCAGACAACTGATGGGTCTTGAAATTTGTTTCATTAGCTTCACTTGAAATCTACCTCTGACTTACCAAATACAGTAACTGGTTTTATTTAAAATTATATAATCCTGATTTCATCTTTACCTGTGTGGCACTCCCCTTTTTTCCTCTTCCTCATCCTTCTCATAGATGTTCATTCTTTAGCTTGCTGCTATTTTCTTTTCCTTTGGAATCTCATGCATTTAAAATTACTATCACTATTTAGAAATATGAATCCAAATTTTTATTGCAATGATTACTCCATTGCAAAATATAATTTTATATCCCCAATTTTTGATTAATTCTTTTCTCTCTGGAATGCATTGTCACATACAGTAAAACTTTGCTGCAATAATGTAAGTAGGGACCAAAAATATATAGAATTATTTGTTTCTGATCAGTTATAATCAAACTAAGTGTTAATGAAATGTCTTGGTAATCTTTTTTACTAAATTTCATACTCTCTTCTTTATTATGGACTTTAGAAAGATTTTTAAAAACTCATTAAATCTCTTTACCCTAAAATATTTGCAATAGTTCACTAGTTACACCCACATGCTTACATTCTACTGTATACCAGCTTCCTGGTACATTCAACATACCCAAACTAAGAAGACTCACATAGATACTCTCCACTTCTTCATTTATTGTTCATTGTTATAGTCCAAAATATTGGAATGATTAGTTTATTATACATCTAGCAGGGAGGTCAATGTGTTTAGATGAATGAGGAAAGAAGAAAATGAAATAAAGGATTAAAATTTTTTCTACATAAAGACCTCATTGCAGCAATGGGGGCTACTTAGAGAGCTTATGTGATAATGATAGAGATATAATGTTCAAATGCCTTGATTCTAGAAGTTGAATTAGCATCTAGGAAAAGCATGAAGGAGAAGAAATTCATTATCCTGTGGCTTCAAGGACTATACCTTTGTGTTATCTACAGAGAGCTGAGATTCAAAACAAGCCTTTCTGGTTCCAAAGGCTTTGCTTCTTCTCTTATGCCCTCTATTTACGGGGTATGCTTCAATTCACTTTGTCAAGATACTGAAAGACAAGTAACCAAATTCTAGTGAAAGTATTTCCATTATATAGGCATGACATAATTCCAGCTTTATATTAACTTGTATGAAATATCACTTCACCAAAATTTAAGTGGCATATTAAGAAAATCATCAAGCTATAGCAGTGGTTCTCAGTGAAGGGTAATTTCCCCTCAGGGCAGAAATTTGCAAATGTCTGGAGACCTTTTCAGTTGTGACAACTTAGAGACAGCAGTGATGCTGATATACAGTGAGTACAGGCCAGGATTGTTGCAAACATCTTACAATAACAGAGTGATTGCTCACAGCAAAGAATTATCTATGTCAAATGTTAATAATGCTCAGGTTGAGAAAACC
Source organism: Eubalaena glacialis (assembly GCF_028564815.1). Taxonomy (NCBI): domain Eukaryota; kingdom Metazoa; phylum Chordata; class Mammalia; order Artiodactyla; family Balaenidae; genus Eubalaena; species Eubalaena glacialis. The sequence goes on along the minus strand of NC_083732.1, from coordinate 20,206,147 downwards.
TGACCTACGTATGGTAGACCTAGGTCATGTGTCCTCATTTAAAATTCAACATATTTTAAATGAGAATCAATTGTGAAAATATGTTCATGTTTTTTGAAAATTGTAAGGCTCAACTGTGATAACATGCTTCAGCCTTTTGGATATTACAAAGAAATGTTTAATCTCTATTTATTTACTTAAACCTTTATTTATTGAAATGTTATTATAAAATAAATGTTCTTACAAATATATTCTGATATAATCTAAGCTACATAGACACAACCTCTTATATACTTCATCATAACCCCAGTATCTCCACAGTCAAGTAGTATTATGCACATTAAAAAAAGTTTGTTTAATTAATGAACTAATATACTAGCATAACAATTGCAATTCCTGGGCAGAATCTTCTACCCAGGTTTAAAATGAAATGAGTAAAAATGAATATCAAGTAGAAAAAAACTATATGGCAAAACTGTATGGTAATCAATCTATTTTTCATGGAAATGAAGCTTATAAAATATAGCATTTTTTTTGAAAAGAGTTCATTTTAATAACTCCAAAGTTAATTTTAATAACTATAAAACTTAAGAAATATTTGTTATTTCAACAGCTTTAAATTTGATCTGATCATTACCAAATATTTATTCTTTTGGACTTGAGTATGCTTTACTGTTAGTTCTTATGTTATTTTCCATTGAAAATTATCCATATATAAAATATTTTATTTATATTACATCCTGCTTGAGATAATACTTTAAGAGTTAGATAACAGTAAATGTAAATGAAGAAAACTCGGCATTCTTTACATTTAACATTCCATATGTTAGTACTTCACTCCAGTTCCAAATTATTTATACAACAATTTACCCAAGATACTATCAAAATATTTTTTAAATTACAATCTGTTTATTAAAAAGACTCACTTCATGTTATTTGTAAAAGTCAGCTACTTTTATAGGAAAATAAATTCTGTTAGGCAGAAAAATAAACAAGAAAAGCTATTTGGCAGACAAAATAAGCAAAAAGACACAGTAGAAGAGGAAAAAGGAACACAAATTTAAAGTACTAAGTGAAAGTAAAGTCATCATTTAAAAATTTACTAAGACTTAAAAACTTCTGCTATTATATTTGTGTGACTTCCATTAGAGGAATAGATAGTCCTGAAATCATAATGGTGGAAGAAGGAGTTTCTTACATAATTTGACTATGACTATTTCTTATATAACTAGTACTATTGAGCTCTTTATATATTCCAGGCACGCTGCTAAGCTGTTTATTACCCTATTTACTATCCTATTATACTATTTATTTATATATATCAATTACAAATATTTAATACTATTTATCATACTACCATTATAATCTTTATTATACTATTACTAGATTATTATATTATTGTACTACTTACTATATCTTTACATATACTATTTGTTATTTATTTTATTATACTATTTACTAAGTCTTTAAACTATCCAAACAACTATAAAATGTAGGTACTATTACTTTTCATGTTTCACAAAAAAGGAGACCAGAGACATTAAATTATCTCATTGATTCATTTATTCAACAACAAAAAAATGGAAAGACACATTGATGTCTAAGGAGGAATAAAAAATAAGCCAATAGAGGAAGTAAAATGAAATCATAAAAGATGGCCAATTTAGCACAGAGAAGACAGGAAGAGACAAAAAAGACACAAAACATAAATGGAACAAATAGAAAACAACTAGAAAAATGGTAGATTTTAATACAGTTGTATCAATAATCACGTTAAATACAAATGGTCTAAACATACCAGCTATAATACAGAGATTGTCAGATTGAATAAGAAAGTAAAATACAACTATATGCTGTCTACAGGAAACCTACTTAAAATATAAAGACATAAATAGGTTAGAGGTTAAAAAAAAGACAAATGGTATATTATGCAATTACTAAGTAAAATAAAACTGTATTAATTTCAGACAAAGAGACTTCAGACAAGGAATATTATCAGGGATAAAGAAGGCCTTTATATAACAATAAAAGGGTCATTCTTAAGAAGACATAACAATCTTAAATATATATGCACTTAAAAATCTCCAAAATACGTAAGGCAAAATTCATAAATCTGAATAAAGCAATAGCCAAATCCACAACAGCACTCCTCTCTCCGTAATTGGTTGAACAAAGGGCATCAACTTAATAAAACACAGATGACTTAAACAACACAATCTATAAACTCTACCTAATCGTATTTATTGAATACTCCATCCAACCCCAGTGGAAAACACATTCTCTTCAAGTGCACATGGAATATTCACCAAGATGGACAATATTCTGGATCACAAAATAAACTTTAACACATGTAGAGAGTAGAAATCACACAAAGTATGCTTTAGAAACATAACAGAATTAAACTAGAAATCAATAATAGAAAGATACCCAGAAAGAATCCTTTAATGTTGGAAATTAAACAACACCCCTAAATAACCCATAGGTCAAAGAAGAAGACTTTATGAAAAAAATTTTTTTTGAACTAAATGAAAATACAACATATCAAAACTGTGGGATGAAACTAAAGCAGAACTTAGAGGAAATTATATAATATTAAGTGCATATATTAGAAAAGAAGAAAAATTTAAAATCAGTAACCTAGGTCTCCATTTAGGTAGAAACAGAAACCCATAGAAAAAAGACCAAAGTCTAAACAAGCAAAAGCAGTGAAATAAGAAATGTGCATGAAGTCATTCATTCAGCTAATAAGCAAATAGATTCAGGCAGTATGGCTCCAGAATCTATATGCTTAACTAGGACTGGAACACTGAAAAGACTAGTAAGCAAAGTAATATATAGACATTGATAAGCATGAACTAAGATAAATAACTAAAGTAATAATCAGCAATAACATTTAAATTAAGGAGGAAGTGATTCTTAAAGAATTTTAAAGGCTTATGTTATTTAGATGACAGATGTAGATATTAATTTCAAGCTTAAGTAGAGTAAACTAATTAACATTTTTAATTTAGTAAGTAAAATAATATAAATATAATATTTAGTTTAAAGAAAGCAAAGGGTAAAAAAGTGGAGAAAAAATAGAAGAGAAAGTAACTGATCAAAAAGAAAGCAGAAATATCGCTTCTTGGCCTTTTGGCTAAGATCAAGTGTAAAAAGAAAGCAGAAATAATTTGGAAAAAAAGAATAAACAAATCACAAAATACAATGACACGTATTGATATATGTAACCATTATAAATGTCACAGTCATTTAGAGAAAATCCACAAGCTGATAAATTTTCTAAAACAAAACAATAGTAACAACATCTTGCTTTAGGTTATTTAAAAGAGGAAACACTAATCATAGAAAATTTAAAAATGAAAGGATGAAAAAAATATACTAGGCCAGCACAAACAAAAGAGAGGGCTATGCTAATATTAGATAAAAGGAACTTCAAGAAAAAAAGCATTACGAAGATGAAAGAGGACAGTATGTAATAGGAAAATGCTACAATTCAACAGGAAGATGTAAAATTTCTAAGCTTACATATAGTTAATGGCATAGACTTGAATATATAAGGCAAAAAGGAGCAAAAATAGATAAAAAGACAAATCAACGCTATTATTAAAATATTTTATGCATATCTTTTTGCAACTGATAGATGAAGCAGGAAAAATTTAACAAACTAATTGAATGAACATACATATACAGAAGTTATCATCCAACAATTAAAAATATGTGTTCTTGTCAATCATTCATGAATGTTTATAAAATCTGACCACAGAAAAAGTATCAAAATAAAAATAAAAAATAATATTAAATAGATCATATTCCCTGAAAAATATGTAATAAAATTAGATGTCAGAATCATAGAAATAATAAAAACCACACTTTCTTTTAGAAATTTAAAAAATATTCTAAATAACTCAGGATTTGAGTTTGATATTATGAAGCAAAGTAGGGGGGAAAACCTACTTTGTATGAAACTAAGCTATAGTCAGAGGACAATTTAGACTTTTGGTGTCCAATTTAAAAAGTCAGAAAACAAGCAGCAGAAAAAAATATACAATAAATATGAAATAGTGAAAAGAAACATCAATTATTGAAATAAAGCAAAGGTTAAACAAAGGGGTTCTACGTCATCATTTGTTTTTTGAGTAGATAATAAGTTGTAAATAAACATCTGGCAAGTCTTATGAAGAAAAAAGAGAAAACACACAAAGAATATTAGGAATTACAAAACCAACAAAGCAGTTACATCAGATATTTTAAAATAATATGTGAACATTATGAACAACTTGGTGGCATTGATTAGAAAATCTAGACCATATGGGCATTTTCCTAGACAAATTTAACTTACTAAATTTGATCAGAAGAAATAGAAAATCTGAATGAAGTCATTACTATCTTAAAAATTATATTGATTTATTAAAATCTACGAATAACAAAATTTCAGGCCCAGCAAGTTTTATAAGCAAATTATATCAGACACTTACAAAGCACACAAACTCAATCTTTTATACACTATTTTAGAACATAAACCAAAAGTCTCTACTAATACATTCTTAATTCTGAAATCAGGCAAGGACAGGTTAGAAGATACAATTCTTAAATAAAAATTAGTAAATTAAATCCAGCAATGTATAAAAAAATAATAAAATATGATCAAGTTGAATATATTGTAGGAATGTTTGGATGGTTTAATATTTAAAAATCTATTGATGTAATTCTAATTTAACTTAAAGATTAAATTAATAAAGATGCTAATGTAAAGTGGAGTCATTTGATAATATTCAATATCCATTCACAATAAAAACTCTTAGCAAACTACAAATACTAGTGAACTTTTAAAATAAAAAATCACATCAAACATTATTCTTAACAGTTACTGATTAAGATCATTGCTTTTAAACTCATGAAAGAGATGAGATAGCAACTATCATTGCTTTTATTCAATCTTGTACTAGAGGCCCTAACCAGAAGAGGAGTATAAGAAAAAATTCCATAAAAAATTCCAATCAACTTAATTGTCCAAATAGAAAACCCAAAAGAATTTACAAGTACATTATTACTATTAATACAATCATTCAGAAAGTCTGCATATACAAGTATCAATTGTATATGCTATACTGGCAACAAACTGATAAAAAATACTGGGTTTTAAAAGAAAAAAAAAAACTCCCATGCACCAGAGGAACAAAAATGTTAATGTACTTAGAAATGATGAAGAACATTATAAAACTTTATTGAAACTCATTAACATCAACTTAAATAAATGGAGACATATACCATGTTCTTGGATATCAACACTGCTCAAGTTAATCTACAACTTTAACTCAACTTTTAACCCATAGCCAGTGGTGTTTTCATTGTATCTGAACAAGTGATTGCATAATAGATGTAGAAGAGGAAAAAGCCCATGCAATCCCAGATAATTCTGAAGAAGAATAGCAGAAAGGACTTCTCCAATTAGACATAAAGGCATACTTGCATATTATGAAGGGAGTGTGATATCATTACAGAGATCGTCAATATACAAGTAGAACAGAATAAAGCACTGAAAATTGAGATATATCTGGATGAGAAGTTAATATCTGAATGCCATTCTAGGCCAATGTGTAAATGATGGATTATTTAATAAGTGATCCTAAGACAACTGATTATACCTATAGAAATCATACAGTCAAATCCTTAACACAAAATATACATATAGTAGATAAATGATTTAAATATAAAAAGTAAATCTTTTAGAAAAAATAATAATCAATAATATCAAATATATTTATTGTGTCAGTATAGGAAATGGAATCATAATAAAAGATTAAAAAAGCACAAACCGTAAAGAAAATACAAATACATCTGATTACATTAAATAAAAAAACCTTTTGATTTGTTTTTGTTTTATAATATCAAAAGATACCATAAGCAAAATGAAAAGATGAAGTGCTAACTGGATGAAACATTAAGCAGCAATATAAAATGATGATTACAAGAAAATGTAAGAATACTGTGATAAAATTTTAATTTCAAAATTATTTTTAGTTACATAGCCTTCAACTATATAAAACACACACACAAATACACACACATAGATAGATGATAGATCTGTAGGCAGATGAGAAAGACGAAAAGAGAGAAACAGAGACACAGAAAGAGAGAAAGAAAGATTCATCGATGGGCCATATCTATAACTTTTATCTTGCCACCATTTCCAAATGAATCATGATAATGCCTGTCAATATATCAGTGTCCTATGATATCACCATATGATAGGCATTAGAATGCTCAGATCTCTCACCCTCACCCTCAGTTGCTGAATTCCTGTTAGTCTACCCAATCCTGACTTAATACCTCCACTTAACCTCAGGTCTCCTGTCAGTCAAATCTTAGATCCACAGCACCAGATGTGGAGCCCAGTGTGACTCCCAAACTTTTGCACTTTTTACCTCTTTCTCATGTTGGTTCAGTCCTTGGCTCTTCACAGTGAAAACTTCCTCATTATACAGAACTCACTAGAACTGGGAATAAGACCCTAAAACGCTAGCTACAAATATCTCATTCTGCTTCTCTTGTGATGCCCTCTCAGCTGATTTATATGTTGAGTAGATTCCTGTAAGTAAGTCTGCCTCCATGGTACCTTGTAATCACTCTCTAATGAGACTTAATATACTCTTTATGAATTTTCTATTTGTGTATCTTCTCAACTGGACTTTTAGCCCTATAGTCACTTCTACTCAGTTCTCTTTGTGAGATTTTTGCTTTTTAGCTGTCAATTCTTACACTCATAAGTTTGGCAATCTCATCTTCTCTCATAATTGCAATTATGTATATATGAATAACTTCCATATATATATATATATATATATATACACACACATATACATACACACACACATATATAAACATCCAGAAATATGTATAGATATAGAATAGGGTTAGGTATAGAGAAAGAGAGAGACAGATAGGGAGAAACAGAGATATTGCTAGGCTAACCCAGACCCACTCATCTACCACTATCTTTGTATCTCAAACTTAACATGTCCTAAATGGAAATTATCTCCTTCACAACCTTCCTACTACACTCCTGAGTCAAATCTACTCCTCCAGCACTCTCTTACTCTATATTGGCACCATCATCAGCCCAGAAGACCAACATCATCAGCCCAGAAGCGCAACATAAAATCCTAAACTTTATTAAATTCTCCCTCTCTCCCATCTCCACAAGAATCAATTCCTGCCACATCGACTTCACTTTTACCCTTTTTCAAAATGAGTACTTTATTCTGTTTACCATGTTAAAATTAACTTTAGAATCATTTCGACAAGTTTTGCCCAAACTATAAATTAATTCAAAAGCTTCTGAATTATTAACATGTGTTAGTTTTCTTACTCAGGAACCTGGTAATTCCATTTATTCCTTTTTATGTTTTCTTCAAATCACTTAATAAGCTTATAATTGTCTTAAACTTGACACATCTCTGCGTACAATTTTTTCCAAACACCATGCATTTTTAAAAACACAACTAAATTTTGATGGAATTAGTTAATACTTTTTGAGTCAGTTTTGTAACTTTATTATAAATATCAGTTTTGTAAAATATATTCTTTGTAAAAAGAATAATGATGCTTATCATCACCATTTCTCTTGCACATTTAATTATAAAAGTCATGTAAGCTTGATTGAGAAAAAGCAAACTTTACAAAGTAAATAAATGACAATTTGAAAGTCAATTCTCCCTCTTCCCAGTGTCACTCCTCAGAGATAGGGATATAGAGATAGAGCTTGTAATGAAATAGGTAGGAAGGTAAGTAGATAGGTTATATAAAAAATAGATAATTATCTATCTATAATTCCTATATATAATCTATATATAAATACACAAAAATATATGTTTCATAAATGCTCACACATATACATGTACAATTTTCTACACACATAACCTTTTCAAATGGCTATAGAAATTTTCAGCCCAAATAAAATTGTAGTGTTCAACCATCAGGACATGAATATTATTCTACCTTTATACATGGAGATCGATCTCATTTTTAGTCACTGCATAAAAGGATTTTTTTTTTTTTTTTTTTTTGGTCAAAAGACATTTCAGTGGTTTCCACCTAGGTCACAAGAATTTGGAAGGGGAAAGTAATCCTTACAGAGTGCTTTTTGGTTTTATACGGGAGAAGAAAAATGGAATTTAGGAGAAGCCAGTGCATAAACAGCATATTCAGAAAATATTTAGGAACTATAATTAAGTGGTAGTGAGCCAGTTCAATCATGAAATCTACAGCTTTGAATTACAAAGAAGGTCAAAGAGAATGATATTCTAGTAATCAAGATATACACTACCTTGTAGGAATTAAGGAATACGAGAATGAGGTTGTTAATTATTTTCTCTGATTAGGTTACCTATTTCTCCTCATGTGCATTTAAATATTAATCAGAGATTCACTTTAGCACAAGATTATTCAAAAGGATAAAATGAGGGAAGAGTTCAAGTATAAGATAAACAGCCATTTAAACGGAGATAAGAGTTACCTGCTTACTAAGCCTAGAATTTAATAATTACGAAAGCTGCTTGTAAATTTTATGATCGATTTCAGTCTTGCTATCTTATAAACTGAACTTTTATGTTAGTAAAATTAGTTTAGTGTTTGACTTTCAAACTCAAATTCTCATAAAAATCACTAAATCTTTTACTTTCAGACCTCTGTTACTTAAGTTTTAGGCTACACAGTTTCTAATACACTAGAAGATTGGTATGCAGTGGTAGAAAGAAGAGGTACAATTCTCTGTGATAAATGTCTGATCTTAAATTACTTACATAATCACTTTTAAAAGCACATCCAGGATTTTAAAATGCAAAACTTTCATTTTCATTAAGAGAAAAATCACTAAACTAACCAATTTTAAAAGGGCAATTTTACCACCAAGGATCTTAAACTCTGGAGATGTCTTTCCTAATTAAAAGAATTAATTAGAGTGGATGTGTTAGTTATTACAAACAGATGTCAAGGGTCATTCCACTTAAATCACTGAGTAGTAAGCAGAGTTAATCATTCAGAGTCCACGTATGTACAAAATATTTAAAATGCAACCGCGAGTTAAATGGATTCATCACATTCTTTCTAAGATGATTTTTTAAACTAGATGGAAAAGTGTCAAGAATTCACAAATATATATATTTGCAACTCTTGTATTATGTACTTTTTATAACTCATATTAAGGAGCTTGCAATATAACTATCTCTAGCATAAAGCACATTTGTATTTGTTTATGAGACAGGACAGTGAAACTGACTCAAAAAGACTACAAGACAAATGTTCTTACATATCTTGCCTTATCTTTGTCCATATTTTAGTAAGTGAATATAATTTCAAAACATTGGGGCTTTGAGTTTCAAAGTTTTGAAATCTTTGTACTGTTTATCTTGTGCTGGAAAAGGATTAAAGAATGAGATTGGGAGAAAATCCAACTCAGTGTAGACCACAGACAGTCTTACATGCATTTGGGAATTCCAAAGGTGTACTTGCAGGCAAGAAATGCATGGTATTAATGAATGAGTAGGCACAGCCAGTATGGAATTTAGAGATGTCTCAGGCTAATGCTTCATTTGCGGTTGAGGAAGCAAAGAGGTTAAATGACTTGTCAAAGGTTCACCAACAAGTCAGCAGAAGAATTGGGTTTAGAAATCAGTAACTAAATCAAATATTTAGCAGGTAAAAATCCGTACCCACACTCAAAAACTAACATATTTTTAGAGAATGTCAGCATAGAAAAACAGAGACCTTCTTCTCTCTAAACACTAATAAACTACTGATAAAATCTTCTGAAATGAAAAAAAAAATTTCTTAGTGATAGTCATAAGAAGTGTCAAGAGGTGACTACATCCCAGATTCTGGTAGAAATTTCTATAATTACCTACATGAGTGAGGGGAATTAAGAAATATCTACCCTCCTTTCCACTCATGGACCACCAAATATAATAGGTATAATTCAAAATCACAAATTCTAGAGTCAGACATGTAAGAAGCTCAAACTAGTTTCCACAATTAATAATTCATGTTATAAGATCCCAGAGTACCTGTATATAAGTAATAAGAGATCATTTTAATTTGTACTAAAAACATCCAAGAATCTAATAAATCATCATAAGTGGAATATAAATATACAATTTAGCCAAAGTGAAATAAAAATAGAATACCAACTTATGGGAAAATATCCAAATTTGGTAATAATCAAGGGACATTAATCTTAAAACATAATGTTATGCCTAGCAAATTAGTTTATTTTGTAAATGACATTATATGCTGCAGATAACTTACATCACTCATACAATGCTGATAACAATATAAACTGCCCTCCCGTAAGTGTATATATGTATATATATATATATGAATATGTATATTAAAATGCTTATAACTTTTGGCCTAGTAATAGCAGTTCTAAGAAGGTATCTTTCTTGAGATTTAATAAGCAGAGAGGCACTTGGTATTAAATGCAGAAATACTATTGTTTAATATAAATGGTAAAACTCTGTTTTCTTTCCTGATCATGCCCAGAATTTTACTGGCTTTTAGGATTATGAAGGCAACTTTAGGCTTGTGTATTCCCAAAATAGTCTACAATGATTCCTAGGTCCTTAGATCACCTAGAACTTTGTGTTTACTGACTTTAAACTAGTTCCTATCTATAGCAAAGGGTTATAACTTATGATGACATAATTTTCTCATATGTGGCACACTCCCACTGGCACGCCCAGAGTTGTCAATAATTCTCTGCACTATGGCTGAGAGTAACTCCACCCCTTTCCTACTCAAAAAATCATTTCATAATTCGAGAGAGAGAGTTTTTATAGGCATAGCGCTGATTCAATTCTAACATAAAAGAAACAATCCTCACACTTTGATAAAGTATTATAAGAAACAAATTACAATACACACAACATTGATTGTCACACATCAGCTTGTCATGGCACCATGTACAGGAAGCTCCTCTGATCTAGATCAGCAGCAATTGTAAGAATATCTTGACAACATCTGTCATTGGAAGCCAAAAACTCTGTACATTGAATTTTCTTGAGCTACTATTACTATTATAACAAAAATAATATATGGCATTTATTAGATGATTACTCTTTGTCAGGCCCTATGTTAGTTTACATACTTTATCTTATTTAACACTTACAATAGCTCTATAGGTGACCACCATTTTAATCTTTATTTTATAGAGAGGAAAATGGTGCTTAGAGAGCATAAGTAATTGCCCAAAATACAGTAAGTGATAAAATCAAACACAAATATAGGGTTATCTAATGTTCTCATAACTAGTGCTTTTTTTTTTTTTAACCACAGGAAATTTCTTCAGATATTGAGAATTATTTGCCTAAGAAGTCTTCTATATGGAAAGTAATCTCCTTCTCCCTCCAGATTCCAAATTGCCCTTCCTAGTGGCACCACGACTATTTTGTAGTTATTAAGAGTTTGTGCAGAGAAAGTCTATACATGAAAAAACTGTATGTGTGTAAGTGTGTCTGTGTACTTTTTAAATACAAATAAATCAAAATCTACATTATGTCCCTCAAATGTCTTTGTTTGCTTAAGAATCTACCCAAGAAATGTTTCCATATCATCATATATATTGGGCAATCACTCTCTCAATAGACAGTTAAGTTGTCTACAGGCGTTTGCTCTTACAGACAATATTATCATGAATAGTCTGCAAACATCTTTGCCAACAGTGCATGAGTCTTTCTAGAGACAGTATCCCTGAGTCAACAGGTATGAATATTTTTTTCTTTTTGAGAGAGAAGGTCAAATTACTTCAAAGTTATTGTAATAATTTACATACACACCAACACTATATGGCAATAAAATGCCTGTTTTCCCACAACCTCATCAATACCAAATATTAACAGAAATTTTTATTTTGGCCAAAATGAAGAGTAGAAATATTACATTGTTGTTTATACTTCCATTTCTTTAATTATTTGTAGAGACCAGGCACCTTACCATATGCTTAAAAGTTTATTTTTTTCTTTGAGCTACATGCAAATATCCTTTTGCCTATAAAGCTGGTTGCTACTTTCTTGATTAATAAAAGCTCTTTATATATTAAAATTAATATTCATCTAAAATATGTTATAAACTACCATTTTTGTCATGCAGATTTTAAAAAAATTTCACATAGTCAAATTTCTTTATTTGTTGTATTGTATACTTTAGTGTGTTTACTGTATAGAGGTATTCTCACTAGAATTAGAGAAAAATATTCTCTTTCTTACAAATTTTACAACTAATATTTTACATTTAAAATTTTATTTCATCTGAGATAAACAACAAGGTCTTACTGTATAGCACAGAGAACTATATTCAATATCCTATGATAAACCATAATGGAAAAGAACATTTAAAAAAAAGAATACATAGGACTTCCCTGGTGGCGCAGTGGTTAAGAATCCGCCCGCCAATGCCGGGGACATGGGTTCGCGCCCTGGTCCGGGAAGATTCCACATGCCGCGGAACAACTAAGCCCGTGTGCCACAACTACTGAGCCTGTGCTCTAGAGCCCGTGAGGGGGGAGCCCCATGCCACAACTACTGAAGACCACGCGCCTAGAGCCTGTGCTCCACAACAAGAGAAGCCACCACAATGAGAAGCCAGCGCACCGCAACAAAAAAAAGTAGCCCCCTCTTGACGCAACTAGAGAAAAGCCCGTACGCAGCAACGAAGACCCAATGCGCCAAAAATAAATAAATAAATATATTAAAAAAAAAAAAGAATATATATATACGTATAACTGAATCACTTTGTGGGTATAGCAGAAATTAACACAACTTTGTAAATCAACTGCTCTTCGGTAAAATGTGTAGTTCCCAGCCTCAAAGCCTATGTCCATTTGAGAGTTTACAAGTCCCCCAGGGGCTCTCTTCATGGTTACTGAGGCTCTGTCACTCACACATTTGAGCAAACCTAGTGTGAATCCATGTACCCATGGATCCCGTCAGCACTTTTTTATTATTATTACGAAATTCTTAATTTGTCCAAAACCCATTTCCTCCATTTTTTCTTTTACTAGTCAAAATCTGCATTTAAAAAATGAGACTATTTGTTTTGTTAAAAAAAAAATTATTTCATCTGGAATATATTTTGGCATGATATATGAAGTAGGGATGCAGTTGTAATTTTTTTCCCTGAATGAATACTGGCCTGTTGTCTACACACGTTTATTGAATAAAACATCTTTTAGGAATCATTTGATATAGTATCCACATAAACAAAAAAGAGCTCTGTGTGTGTGTGTGTGTGTGTGTGTATTCTGGAATACATTTGGACTCTGTTTTATCTTATTGATCTATCATGTACCATTTTTTTTAAGAATTACTGTGGTTTTATAGTGTGTTTTAAAATCTGGTGTTATCTATTACTCCCAGAATATATATATACATATATACACATTTATATATATGTATATATATATATATGTTATATATATACACACACACATACAAACAATAAATAAACATATATAACTATAGACATTTAGAGTACACATGTATTTATGTATGTATATTTATTTATAATTCAGCTGTTTAATAATATTCCAAAGGTGGTGCAACCAGCATCACTATCTCTAATTCCAGAACATTTTCATCACCCCCCCAAAACCACTCATTACTAGCCCTTAGTAACCACTACTCTTATGTTTTTTCTCTAGTAGGTTTCCCCATTCTGGACATTTCATATAAATGGAATTGTATAATATTTTGTATGTGTGTGAGTTTGTCTTGTTCTTTTCACTTAACATAATGTTGTCATGATTCATCTATCTTGTAGCATGTATCAGGACTTCATTTTTTATGTTTGAATAATATTCTATTGTATAGATCTACCCCATTTTGTTTATCCATTCATCAGTTGATGGAATTGTGGATTGTTTCCACTTTTTGTCTATTATGAATAACGCTGCTATGAACATTGGTATACTAGTTTTTTGTATGAAAATATATTTTAAATTCTCTTAGGTATATACTTAGAAGTAGAATTGTTGGATCATATGGTTAATCTATGTTTAATTTTTTGAGAAATTGCAAAAATTTTTCCCAAAGCAGCTGTGATAATTTACATTCTATCCAGTAACGTATATGAGGTTTCAGTGTCCTGTCCAATACTTGTTTCTGTGTCTCTTTTTTATTATACCCATCATAGGATGTGTTAAATCTTATTTCATTGTCATTCTAAATTGCATTTCCCATTTATGTATCTTCTTTATGAAAGCACCTATTCAAATCCTTTGTCCATTTGTAATTGGGTTATATCATATTATTGTTGCAGTGTTAGTTCTTTTTATAGTCTGGATACTAGATCCTTAACAGATATATGATTTGCAAATATTATCTCCCATTCTGTTGGCTGTCTCTTCAATTTCTTGATATTGTCCTTTGAAGCACAAAGATTTTCAATTTTGATAAGTCCAATTGTTTTTTCCTTTTCTTAGTTGTGCTTTTAGTATCGTATCTAAAAGTCCATTGCTTAATCCAAGGTCATGAAGATGTAAAACTATGTTTTCTTCTAAGGATTTTATAACTTTAGCTCTTAGATTTAGGCCATTGATCATTTTGAGTATATTTTTGTATATTGTGTTAGGTAGGGGTCCAACTTCATCCTCTTTCATATGAATTTCCAGATGGCCCAGCACCATCTGTTGTAGAGACCATTCTTTTCGTATTGAATAGTCTTAGTACTCTTGTCAAAATCAGTTGACTATAAATGTATGGATTTATATCTGGACTCTCAGTTCTATGTATCTGTTTTTATTCCAGTACCATACATTTTTAATTACTGCAGCTTTGTAAAAAGTTGTAGTAAGTTTTGAAGTCAAGACGAATGGGTCCTCCAACACATCTTTTTTTTTTTTTAATAATGCTTCTTTTTTAAAAATTTTATTTATTTATTATTTATTTATTTATTTATTTATTAGCCATGCTACGTGGCTTGTGGGATCTTAGTTCCCCAACCAGGGATCAAATCCAGGCCCTCAGCAGTGAAAGCACAGGATTTTATGTGGTTCCCAAATGTCTCAGTGTTTGCCTACAATATAAATACTTTAATTTTCTTTTTAAATTTTCAGTGAGGTTTCTATTAACATGTATATTATATTAATAATACCGTGGTATATTTTTAAAGTGTCTGTACATATTTTTGAAATTTTTATGACTGAAAACTGAGACACCAAGATAATATTAAATGCAATTTAAGTTTAGCTTCTAAATTGATTTGGCATATCATAGCATAAGACTTTTCTTTTAATTAAAAAAAAAATTTCAAGGAATCCTATGAATAAATTCATAGAGTAACAAAAGCTCGGAACACAGAAATATCTAGAGAGTTTCTTTCATTACTGTAAACAAAACAAAGACAGCTAGGAAAGATCAGGGAGCAACCAGGAAGAAAATAGATTTGATAATAAGATTTAAGATGAAATAAAGATTTTCTGCCCTGAATTTATAATGATGTGCTCCTCTTCAATTGCTATAGGAAACAATGTTATCTTTTTCTCTGTGAGTTATTTATTAGATATATAATTTACTGGGATTTACATCTCTTTTAATTTCTTTATTATGTCCAGCAGTTAGGAATTCCTTCGGCAAGGAATCAGATGCGATATCCTTTGCTTAATGAAGTTACATTTGCTTTAACAACGCACAAACGCAAACACATTTCTTTCTGCCAACAGAGAGACCAGACTTTGTTTTAAAACAGCTGTTTATGTACTTAAGGCCTTTAAAGTAAATTCAAATACAAATACACAGCTCTGTTAGGTTCTCAGTCATTAAGCACTTCTCTACACAACATTTATATACCCAGTCAAACCTAGTGGGAAGCAAGGGGCTGTGGACAACTTCTTAACTAAGCTCTTCTGAATCACACGTCAATGGAACTAAGAACATGCACTTTCTACAGCAAAATTTATACTTGGTCGATAAGGTAGTGTTTCCAAATCTAGTAAACACTGCTGCATTTGATTTTCTCTAAAACTGCAATTCTTATAATCACAAAATTTTTATGCTGGTCATCTGAGATATAGCAAAACGTTTTTATTAAAACTTATTTTAATGCTGTTTACACATATAGCAATAATGTATCTGATGCTGCTCCATTGTAGTATAATTTCCACCTATGACATCATTTCTATGTTTTTTACATCTTTTTTCCACTTTTCTGGTTGTAGTAACATTAGTCCGGTTGATTTTCACGGAACAAAAGCCAAAATTTATATGAACTCTTCCAAGAAAACCAGTTACATGTTTTTGAATTTTGCAGAAGAGGTCTCTATAAAAATTAAGTGGTAAGAAAAAGTGCAGGAGTCTTTAAGAATCCTAACATTTGAGAGTAAATCCCATGTTACGAAGTGGAGAATCCTAGTGCAGGCTGCCCAAAATAATTAGGAGGTTGAAAAATGTCCTAAGAAAAACTATAGCAATATCAAACTTTTGTTTGAGTAACTAAAAGTTGAAGGCTGCAGGAAACATAAATAAAAATATCTCGGGGCTTCCCTGGTGGCGCAGTGGTTGAGAATCTGCCTGCCAATGCAGGGCACACGGGTTCGAGCCCTGGTCTGGGAAGATCTCACGTGCCGCGGAGCAGCTGGGCCCGTGAGCCACAATTACTGAGCCTGCGCGTCTGGAGCCTGTGCTCCGCAACAAGAGAGGCCGCGATAGTGAGAGGCCCGTGCACCGCGATGAAGAGTGGCCCCCACTTGCCACAAGTAGAGAAAGCCCTCGCACAGAAACGAAGACCCAACACAGCCGTAAAATAAATAAAATAATAAATACTTAAAAAAAAAAAAAATCTCAAGTGTTATGAAGGTAATGTAATATCTACAAAGTTGAAAAAATTAGAATATTAAAATATATTCAAGAAGCTATCAGAAAGCTGCCAATAGACGTCAGGTAGAGTTCATGACAAAAAAAGCAAAAGATTAAAGACTAACAGTGACCAGAATAATATTTTAAAAATATTAATTACCTTTAAAAAGTAGATTTTATTGTAGATTTTGTTTTATCTTGTAATAATTTTCAGTACTTTCCAAATTTTCTGCATATAATTATAATATTAAAAATAGATTTAAATATTAAATTATTTTTGAAGAAGTAACAGACTTTACATGTTAGTTTTGATAGTATGTTCTTTTTCCCATGGTATTTCATACGTCTTTCAATTATAAATTATTAATAGCACATCCTTATAAATATAAATACAACAGTTCACAAAATTCAAAGGCTTTGCTGAGGAGGGAGGGAATATGTAATTGATAAATTTGCTAAAAGGGGCAAAGAGAAAATATTAAAATATTGATAATATCCTATTTCTTAACTAGGGAGGTAGCTATACCATTTTAGTATTATTCTTTACACTGCATATATAACATGTTTATGAGTTAAATATTTCATTATAAAAAATGTAAACTGTTATGTCTTTATGGAAGTTACTGTTTCTCCCTTATACAAGTTCCAAAGTTGACAGCATGCTCAAGCAGAGACATTTAAAAATCAGGAAACTGCCAGCTCCTCAGCCTAGTGAATTCTGAGGCTTACAGTAATATTACTGGTTGGTAACTTAAAGACCTGTTTAAGAACAACCTCCCATCCTTAACAGCTTTAACAAAAGTGATAATAGTGAATGCCGTCACATGGGGATAGTACAACTGAAGATTTCCGAAATATTGCAATTTATTAAAATTTTCTTTCATCTTTAATGTCCGTGCGTGCGCGCACATACACACACACAAAGGGCTAACAACGTAGGAGACTGAGGAAAAATCATGTGGTAGAAGTGAAGATTTATTTGATACTATTTCATACCAAGAAAGAGTATAGGATGAGAGGAGTAGGAGGGCACTGTTTCATCTTTAAATCTTAAAAAATATAATCTGTGAGTCAATTGCCAAAGCACAAATAGAATAAGCATAAATTCATTTTGCTCCAAAATCACTGCCTTTTATCCCCTCCTATGATACTCCTCTCATTCTGTCCTCAGTGTCTGTTATTTGGTAACATATGCTAGCTTACTACTAGATCTTAATTACTCATTACTGGGGACCAAACTTCATGAAACTATGTAGTTTCTTTACCACCAAAAACATTACCTTGCACATAGCTGGCAGGCCATAATTTACAATCAATTTAAATTAAAATTGCTATTGTCACCTTTTTAAAGTAGTTTATCATTAAACTAAAATATGTTTTTCATGTATTTGAGTGCATGTTTATTTATATATATTTTGAGTTAATGACATTATCTAAAATTTGGCCCTTTCAAACATTACATTTTACCACTATTCATTCATTCAAAGAAAATTAATGGCCATTTTTATGTTCTAGGCACTAATCTAGGCAATAATTTCAAGGATTAATGAGTCAGAGTACCTGCACTTGATGAAATTGTTTCTAAATACACATGATACACAGTATTTTAATATGCAATCTTTATTTATTACATTCAATAAAAACAAATTTACTCTCTAGTCAGTAAAGTATTCTCAATGGTCACAAATTAAAGCTCAATTTATGCGACTATAATAAAAGACCTCATTAATGTTTGTCTCATTATTTTAGGCAATAAAGATGACTTAAATTTTCACTTATCTACCACATCATTTTCCTTAGTCTCCTTCTACATATTCTACATTTTCAGCCCTGTGGGGGATGTGTGTGTGTGTGTGTGTGTGTGTGTGTGTGTGTGTGTGTGTGTGTTGGAAGGTACAGGGAATGCTTTTTCCTCACTCCCTGCAAAAGCGTTTTGTCTAATTTTATTATGTCATTTATTATACTTCATGTTGTCTGTTAATTTATTGAATACACGTTCATAACCTCACTACACTGTTTTTTGCAGGAAGGTTAAACATTTTATAAAACTCAGATTTTCCTATGGTTTTTTCCAACGAAGTATGGATTCAATAAATTTTCATAAATGAACTCAAAGTTTACAATTATTTAGTCAGTAGTCCTAAAATATATTATTATTTAAATATCAATACAGCGCTGCTCAGAGACCTCACGTTTTAAAAATATCAGTATAGTGAGCGTGGATTTTATTATTTGGCATTGATATCTATTCTGCAAATTTTGCTTAGAGTGGGAAATGTAGCAACAGAGAAAATAAAAGAAAATGTACCCCAATTACTTGGGACAAATTTTCAACTATTTCTTTTGGAAATGAATCACAATAAAAACATAATCAGGCTTAATGAAATTAGTAGGTACAGCAAATAAATTTCCTAATTTTTATTAATGTATCAGTGGGAATTACATATGCTTATCACATGTTGTTTAAACAGGTGAAAAACACTACAAGGCTTATATAAATTAATTTTAAAAACACTGTTGTTAAAATAGATATTATGAAATGTTAAGAATATATACAATTTTGAAAAATAGGAAGCACAATTACTAAATAAAGATATAGAAAATTTCACCCTAAACTGAAAACTATAAAGAGCAATTGTTTTTTTACATTTCAAATTAGCATTTTTTTACAAATTACAATACCCAGTGCTAATAAAGATAAAGTAGAATAGACAATCTCTTACACTTCTGTTGGAAATACTCATTAGGTACAAACATTTTGCAAAGCTACCTTTACAAGTTTTGCCTCAATGATTCATTTTGGGAGAAAAGAGGCCATTTTGGGAACTCTACAGGGTGGAGAAGCCCATGTCCCACCATCCTCCATTTCTTCCTAGGACATGAAAGGGTCTCCCTAATCCAGTTCAGTCCAATAGCTCCTTTTCCTCCAGATATTTACCTTGCTTCCTCCTCTAAAAGTTTTCAACACAAATCTGGTCCATCCCAATGATGAGATTTCCTCTTCAATCCCAAAATTCACTAAATACATATTGTTAAAATAAACAAGGAGGCTGTTAGACTGAAGTGGCTCTGTTGCTTTGATGGCCTATCAAATCAAAACCCAAGCCTGTAAATGCCTCAAGGTGAAGAAATAGAAACCTAAGGACAACTAATCACAAACAGCCAACTAGGTTTCAAGCTATAGCCAATCAAATGATTGCCTTTATTTGCACCTTTTTGTTTGTCTTTCCCTAGCTCTTGTCCAGTGGAGTGCTCCCAACCACTTCTGTTCTGGCGCTGTCTGACTGGAACTGATTTTTGCTCAAATAAACTCTTAAAAATTTTAATGTGCCTCAGTTTATCTTTTAACAATATAAGTAGAGGTAGATATACATTTTTCACACATTCTAATGGTATATATATGAATACATATGTGTATGTGTTTGTACATATACATATATATACATTTTTTAATCACGTTCCAACTCTGTTCCCTCATGCATCTCTGGCAGGCACTAAGTCAGCTGGCTGCCATCTGTTTTTTGTGTCAAACCAATCTTGTTCCAAGAACCATCCCCCTCCTCGCCTCCAAAGCGGAAGAGGCAGAGACTGCTTAGGATGGGTGGTTGTTCTTTCAATTTTTCTCAAGAGAAATCACCTTCATTGTTTATCAATCGAAGCTAAAAATGTCTTTATGGCCTTCCTCATGTGGTTCCTGTGAGGATGAGTCGGGCCACTCTGTGAGGTCAGCTGGGATTGATAGAAAAGTGATGGACTTCAGCACGACTCCGGACAAATCCCGTAACCTCTTATAGCCTTTGGTTCTTCTCTACAAAAATGAGGATAACGAGATTCACCTCATAAGATTGTTTTGAAGAATTAATGAAATGAATTCTATGAAAGTTTTATGTAATCTATGAAGTAGCGTGGTAAAGTCTGTTATTATTAGGTGAGAATGGGATATATATGTAAAATGACGCACAAATGTAGACGGTTAGGATAAAGCTCCAATTTAGTGCTAGAATTTGCATTTTATCCCCAATACTCTCTGCTTGAACTAGTTTTTCTGATCTCTTTTTAATCTGTCATTGTGCAGCTACTGAAGGGACAGTAAAAGAATCTTCCCTGCCTCATGTGTTTCTAGCTGGGTTAGATCTTATCTGGATGGAGATTAGATTATCATCTAATCTCAGATGTTAGAGTGATTCATACTATCAATGCTGAAACAATTTAGAAAGGGAAGAAACAAGTAGGTGGGAACAATCGGGGTTGATTGTGGGGGAGGTGACACTCCAGCTAGGCCTTGAACATTGGAAATAACTTTAAGAAGCCAGCGTTCCAAGCCAGAAGCAGAGTATGAAAATAAGTATAGAAAACTCATTTTAAAGGCGAGTTCCTTCAGCATGCAAGAAAAGAATGAAACCAGGTTGTAGTAATACATGTTGGTATAAAGCAGCGGACAAGAAACTCAGCACTGCACTGGGGCATACCTTCCCTAGAGAGGATGTCATTGAAACAGGCTTAAATGTATGGCCATAATGACCTCATTGTCTAAAGCTGCTTGCTGGTTTCCAGCTTTGCTCTTCCTATGCTATCTCCTACCCACTGCAGTCTGTCTGTCTCAAGTAGCTGACTTCATCTGCTTGGAAATCTTCATAATGGATCTAACCATTTGTCTCCTAACAGACTTGCATCCTCCATTTCATTGAGAATTATAGGGATCTTAGAAGTATGTTTTCATGCTCCTCAAATCTCTATAATTAGAAAAAAATTGCTTAAAAGATGCTATGGTTTTTATGTACGTTTGTTAACTGCATAGTTTCTTTACTCTCAACATGTATCTACTGGTATTATATAAAAATGTAAATATCATAAAATTAAGTTCTTTAGCAAAAACCACATATCAGTAATGTCATAACCATTACAGAACCATTAAAATGTGCTCATGCTAAGACTCTATATTATCATTTATTATTTCAATAACCCTTTGCATATATATATATATTTTTTTTAATTTTTCATTTTATAGTAGAAGAAAGTGTTATGTACAAAGACTAAGTTACTTTCCTCAAGTCACAGAGCTCATCAATGGTGGAGATGTGATTGAAAAGTTTATACTCTTCAAACTTAATCAAATGAATTTTAAGGAATGGATGAGATGAGTAGCTTTTTGGATTTCCAAATTACAAACGGTGCTACAATACCCCAGCCTTAATTCAGAAAGTGTATACTGGTCCTGTGCCTACCAATGTAGGAAGCCAGGGGGAGGGAAGGGAGAAACATGTTATTAAGCACAGACCTCTTTCCGTTGAGTATTCTTATGTGTGTGTAGTTTCAGTCAGCTAAAAGTAGACAGTCACAATCTTCAAATTTCTCCATTTACTGGACACAGAAGTGTATTTTCTTATTATATAAATTATAAACATTAAAAATCTTATGGGCCACAAAATCACAAAAGAAAATCTAAGAGAGAATTCAGAAAAAGAAAGCATTTGCAATTTTTTTCAGAACATTGACTCTACTACATTACCGCAAGTGAATTAAATATGTGCATCTGCTCTGATAAACAATTTTTATTCATAGAAACTGCTCCCTCCATTATTAAATAAATGTTCTTCAAATACTTTAAACTTTTTAGTTTGAAAATGTGCTAATTAACTGCGTAGTGCTGGGCTCCAAACTGCCATCCTGTTTAGTGCTCCGTCTGGAACATAGGTATATAAGCTTTTACGAGATTTTGCAGGCATTATATCAGAAATGAAAATGGCAAAAGGCATAATCGTAATATGCGTACAACAAATCAGATTTGCAATATAAGATAGGAAGAAAAGGAGCTCCTTTAGAAGGTTGTGGTCAGTGTATATGTTGAGACCTTTCAATATATATGAGACCTTAGAAATCACAGGCAAGTCAGACAAGAAGAAAAGAGGTCTTTACAAGGTGTCCAAGTAATAAATAATTTACAAAGCAATTTAGAAACCTCAGCAGTCACCACTTACAAGGCTGTGGTAGGGAACGGAGTCTATATTTGTAGAGAACAGTAGAATCAATACAAGGAGTAACCTGTCAGTTTTTTCTATAGTGTCAATATCTCAGACTGGCTGCTTTCACTGGTGCTCCTGTGGAAACAATTTCCAAAAGTATACTATTGAGTGACATGCTGCATGGATTAAATGATTTACTTTAATCCCCTAACTGCATGTTGAAAGACCGACAGCCCAAAAGGAATACTAGATAGCCTGAGGACAAAGCAACCTATAATAACAGTGTGATTTTGGAATGGTTTATACTAAAAAAACCCCAGTGCCACAACAAGTTCCATCCAGAGCAACGAGTAAAAATGAGAAGTGGCCACAATAGACTTATGATATCTGGCTACCAGGAGGATCATTCACAATATTGAGAGATCTGATTAAACAGATTTATTGGTCAACTTTCCAGTTTGTAAGTCATCAGATAAAATGGTGATTTGATCTTAGAACAGCAATGGGCAGTCTTAACCATTCCCTTTTCGTTTGCACCTATGTGATAAAGATCTAGTAAAAATTTCTGAAGTGTCTTATCAAGCTCAAACAGGGTCTTAACACTAAATAATTAGGTATAAGAAGTACTAATTTCATTTAATCAGAAGGCTATAAAATTAAATTGACTGTAAGCATAGAGCAATGGGAAGCTTCAGAGACAAGTGCAGCAGGGAAACACTCCATCTTTAGCCATGGAGTAGGTTGAAAAAAGATGGCTCTCCCAACTTCACTGCTATGTGACTCTGACCTTTTAAATGAGAAGATGAGTTCAGTTTATCTCTGGTCCTTTCCAGCTCTAACAATTCTATAATTATAAACATCAATTATTATTCAGGGTTACGGTACATTGATCTCTGTGAGCTCCTGAGGTGTGTGGAAACGTTTGCCCTTAATTTGAATTTTTGGGATAAAAAACTAAGATGTAAATATAAGGATAAGTTTTACTTTTGTTTGTTTTTTGCTTTCCCAGTTCAGATTCTATCATTTAGGAACAGTCACAAACATTTAGAAGGTGGAAGAGACACAGAAGCTTCACTGCTCCTGCAGCAGTAGCAGGTGAATAAATGCTTAGGCTTCACCATATAGGAGGTGCTTTTGTGAGCACTTTGTTCTTTGAATGAAATCCCTTCCTGCTTCAAATTCCTAAAGCGGTTTCTGCTTTTCTGACCAAAGCATGGATAATACAGTGTCTTTTACATTATTAATACACAGAAGACATCACATCACATATATTCACTGTAAAGTTTGAGGAAACAGAATGAGAAAGGATATCAAAGACTGAGATAAAGACTATTAAGAATGGCTGTTCCATACTGCCCTCATTTAAATCTCAGTTTCCTCATCTGTAAAATAAAAAAATTTGGTATATTAATCCCTAAGATCTCTAATGCTTCAAGGTACTAAGATTGTATGATTCTAAGTTTATTGTTCAAAACGCCCAATTGTGTTAAATAACAGCAGCAATTTGAAACATGGCTTCTATTCTCAAGGAGTCAAACTACTTGTGGAGAGAAAAACTGGTAAGGGTAATTAGCATGAATGAGTGAGAAATGAGATTATTCTAACTCTAGGAACTTCTGCGATGCAGAGGAAAATTCCTAATTGAAGAATTGGGTGATCATGATATTAGGTCTAAGCTGGGCTGTAGAGAATAAGTAGATTTTGATTTGTAGACAAAAGAAGGCTTTGGGGTAAAAAGAAAGCAAATGATGGATGTTTGAAAGGATGTGTGAGACGTGATTGGACTTTAAAAGTGGTACTATATTATAGAGGGTTTAGAGAGGTTGAGACAGAAATTTTCAGGTTTGTTTCCAGGCATGACTGGAAGCCATGAAAGATTTTTTTTAAGCAGATAAGTGATAAGTGTACAAATCAAATGACACATTAAAAAATCAAATATATATCAATCCTGGAAATCTTAAATGTGGCAGGTCCTGAAACCAAGGACATGTTGTAAATTTTAAGAATACAAAATAAAGAAAAAAAAAGAAGGGGTGATCCACACATATAGTTATATGCAAAAGGACAACCCGTCTGTGAGTTGGCAAAAAAAGCCTGTCCCAAGGTAAATTATCATGAAGGAAATTAAAGTTTATGAAAATGTGAAATGTGAAAATTATTATTCAGAAAAGAGCGAGTAAACAAAACAATTGGGATACTAGGTTTTACCATTTTTTAAATTGTTGAGATGTTAAGTGGGATTATAAAATTACTCACTTTTTGAATTCACGTTTGGAGAGTGAATTTTCAAAATCAACTTTAAAATTTTAAGCCAGAAAAGGTTTTTAAATTTTTGTTTGTTGTTTGCTTGAATTGGGCCAGGTCCCATCCACAAAGGTATAGATAAGCTGTATGGTTCATGGTTCTGCAAATGAACCACAGTAAATTATTACTAATTTAACTAAAGTATAAAATACTATTATACAGGACTACTATTTTCATGTATTTTGTCTCCCATCTCAGGGCTTAGCTCTACTCTGCACTTAAAAGTTCAGGAAGAAAAGATGGTCAATTCAGATTATTCAAATCTAGTTATCAAAATATAATGAAATGTATTGTCAAGGCTCAGGCAGAAAGCATGTTGGGGTCTCTGCAAATGGGACAATGAAAGGTACACTTTAAGAAGTAGAAAATTTAAGGAGAAATAATCGGGCAAAGGCTGGTCCTAGAGACAACGCCCAAAGAAAGGATCATCAGATTCATTTGTAACGTCAGGGCCAAGAAGTCCAATGTGATGGTGAAGAAACAACAGCTGGAGATTAGGAATCCAGTTAAGATAGAGGCTGTCAATTCATTCATTCATTCATTCATAAGATTAGCAATAAGCCATGAATAAAAATAGGCCCTGTATAATCAATTTGGGTTCATATCTGATGCTTTTGATCTAAGGTACAGTGGGCAGCTGGCACAGACCTATGGGGAGTTCAGTAACTGTGACCACCTTCAGAATCTGCGTGTAGGCAGCATGACTTAATTCTA
The DNA here is from genome assembly GCF_028564815.1 of Eubalaena glacialis. Taxonomy (NCBI): domain Eukaryota; kingdom Metazoa; phylum Chordata; class Mammalia; order Artiodactyla; family Balaenidae; genus Eubalaena; species Eubalaena glacialis. Next base: position 20,180,343 of record NC_083732.1, on the reverse strand, counting down.
TGCCTATCAAATGCTGTATCCCAATAGAGAAGATGTGGTACATAAATACAATGAAATATTACACAGCCATAAAAAAGAAAGAAAGAATGCCATTTGCAGCAACATGGATGCAACTAGAGATTATCATACTAAGTGAAATAAGTCAGAAAGAGAAAAACAAAGACTGTATGACATCCCTTATATGTGGAATCTAAAATATGGCACAAATGAACCTATCTAAAAAACAGAAATAGACTCAACGGACAGAGAGAACAGACTTGTGGTTGCCAAGGGGCGGGGGTGGGGGGAGTGGGAAGGATGGACTGGGAGTTTGGGTTTAGTAGATGCAAACTATTACGTTTAGAATGTAATATAAATTTTATGTTATGTTACCTTGGTGAGTTTCAGGAAAAATAATTAACTTTTGAAAACCAAGTTTATCTTAAATACTAATGCTTGCGATAAATAAAACATATATCTTTAAAACTAGATGCTATAAATTTGATTGCTAGCAGTATCTGCGATAGAAAATAATAGAAAGCATGAAAGGCATATATAGAAAGAAGTATACCCAACCAGCTCAAAACCTTAATAGTTCTATGATGTAGACTTAATGTGGCTTCCTGTTCTGTAGTCTTAAATTTTACAAAATTTTCTATTAAAATTTTAAAACAATATTTTAAAGATTGACTTTGGATTAAACTATCTGGAAAAGTTAATCAATTGATAATTGTATAGCAATTCATAAGATGGTTATAACTTTGCAATATAGAACTCTGATTTGCTCTTTCACACAGTCTGTTTATTCAATGAAAACTCTTTGGGATTTGGTGTCAAAAGATCTGGACTTGAGGGACTTCCCTGGTGGCACAGTGGTTAAGAATCCGTCTGCCAATGCAGGGGACACAAGTTTGAGCCCTGGTCCGGGAACGTTCCACATGCCATGGAGAAACTAAGCCTATGCACCACAACTACTGAGCCTGCGTGCTGCAACTACTGAAGCCCGCGCGCCTAGAGCGCATGCTCAGCAACGAGAAGCCACTGCAAGGAGAAGCCTGTGCACTGCAATGAAGACTAGCCCCTGCTCGCCGCAACTAGAGGAAGCCTGCGCATAGCAACGAAGACCCAACGCAGCCAAAAAAAAAAAAAAAAAAAAAAAATCTGGACTTGAGAACTAGCTCCAACATTCTGGGGTGAGTAGATTTTAATAACTGTGTTCCTTTTTACAGAAAATGATTAAAAAGTGTAGAAAATTTGAAGAATGTTAAGATTGTGTGCAAAACATAAAAACTACTGCAGTTCTACCACAGTATTTATTTTTATATATTTTGCAGAATTTAAAATGCTTGTAAATTCATTATTATTAATAAATTAATATGAAGTTGGTGATATTTCACCATCTTTGACCTACAAATGTGAACATCTAATATAGTTCAACAAGATACGGTTGACTTATTAGTTATATTCAGTGCAACCACTTCCGTAATCAGTGTCTAAGAACTTGGGCACTACATTCCAAGACATCAGGTTTCAATCTGAGCTGTCCACTGACTTGCTATACAACTTTGGACAATTTTCTCTCTCTAAGATTTAGTTTCCTTATCCATAAAATGTAATAGAGATGGCCCCCACTTCATCTTTTTTGTGGAGTCTCAAAGAGATTACATGAAAATTCCTCAGCACAGTGCCTTGCATTCATTCATTCATTCAGTCAGTCATTTCTTCAACAAATGTTTACTGGGTTCATACTATGTCCCAGTCTCTGTACCAGGCAGTGAGAAACAAGGCTGATGCAGTTTCTGCTCAAATGAAGTTTACAGTCTAGTAAGGAAGACAGACATTCAAAAGATACTACAAAATGATTGTCATCATAATAAGTATTAAAGCGTTAGGACAAGATATAACTGGGGTACACACCTGGTCTGAAGTGACCCTGAGGATCAGCAAATGCTTTCCTGAGAAAGTAACATTTAATCTGGAACCTGAAGAAGGAGTAGCCAAGAAAAGAGATGAACCAGGAGAATTCAGAGAGGACCCTGAGATGGACAGATGCTTTGTGCATTGGATTATTCAGGCTCGGGACTCGGAGATATGTTTCTATAATTGCGGTCATGCACATTAAACATTTCTATATCCTGCTTTTATTCACCTATTATTAACCTGTGAACATTTTTCCATGTTATTAGAAAATGTAACTTGTAATAGTTGCTTAATACTCATCATGAAGATAATATACTTAACCATTCTCCTATTAATCATTTGATTTTTCCTAATAATTCCTATTTTAAGAAATACTGAGATAAAAGTTCATATTTACTTGAGATTATTTTCTCATAATGATATATTGGGTCAAAGGGAAAATACTGTCAATTTTGCCAAAATTTCATTTCATTAAAAGAGTAAAAAAATTTACCTTCTAAAAGCAGCCATTCACTTGGCTTCCTTGAGTCTTTCTTAACTTAGTTTTGAATCTTTAATAATATCTGTATAACAATAATATTAATAATAGGGTTGTGATAATCCAATGAGGTATTTCACATGAAAGTGTCATCTACATAGGAAATTGTACTAAGGGGTTAGTTATTCTTTTCATCAATGTTGTTAATTATTACTGGCCAAGTATATCAACATAGAAATAATAGTTCTAAGCAACTATGACTAATACTACTTACTAAGATCTCAGCTTGTTTAATCCTGCAATGGATGTCATTATGATAAATTTTTAAGGGGAATATCTGCTATATGCTTAGTCTTAAAAATATTATCTACTTTCTATTTAAATACTATCATTTTCCTTAGTTTTAAAGAAAGTAGACCTATCATTGGTAAGCCCAGCTTTAGATCAATGATATTGAACTTCAATGAAAAGTTACACAGACAACATGGTTTTTAGAGAGAAGATGACTAACCTGAACAATTTAGACTGTGAGGCCACTTGGTGAGATGCAGGGGGCAGTGTAACAAAAGCTGAGGAAGGAAATGGCAGAACTGAAGGAGTCTGAGCAGGGAGGGGCCACGCACCAGCCAGAACTTCCGTGGGCAAAATAGGTGGATAGTTTTAACAAGAGAACACCTCTGCTTATTTTGTTAACAGGACTGTTAAAAGTCTGAGCTCTGAGCCACCAAAACCACTTCAAGAATTACATTTGTGTTGGGAAGAGAAAATGAACTTCTCTTGAGTGACTTATTAAGATTAGGGAAATTTTTATTGGATCTAATTGAAATAGATGAATAAATATTTTAATCAATCAACACACTATTTTTAGAAATAGAATCAATTTTATACTTAAGTAAAATGTAACATGATAAACAATGATTTCCTCATAATTGAAAAGTTACCATTTTATCAACACATCATTTCAAACTTTATAACTAAGCTTGTGCATGTTTGGTTCTCATGTCATTGAGTCAGAAGTGTTTTATCTTCCCTCCTGAATATCTAGTCACTACTGAACACTCTGATATTTAGTCATAAACAGAATAAGTGATTAGATTACAATTTTAACTGGAATATGAAAAATTAATTGGGAATAACTTCAAACAGGAAACAATAATAAAATGATGGTATAAATCTGTTATAAACACTATCACTGTTACGTAGAGAATTAAAATATGAGTGTTTCAAATTGTTCATATGGTTTAACATTCAAACGTTTTTGATGGGAATAAGGAAGTATGATCACCAGCAGAGCAAGATTTAAAAGAATATAAACTTACCAGTATTCTAGTGTATTTAGCGAGCACTAAAGGAGCTCAGAAAAAGCAGCTGAAAAGGAAAACTGCTCTAATACAAATTATCTTTCAAGATTAACACAAGAAGGTTGCTTTAAAACCCTCCCAACTTGCCAGAAGAGACTTCTGATTTCTTCTAGGCAACTGGCTAATCTGTCTGCCTCTTCAATAACTATCGTACAACTGTTAAAGTTTCCTTAATCTCCTTCTTCTGGAAGGCATTTATACTATGCTGCAGAGCATCAAGCAGGGATACTGAGGTAAAGAATGGAAGGTTTTACCTCTGAAGATATCCACTAACAATTTGATCATCTTGAGAGCATTGTCACATTGCTCTTGACAGTCAAGTTGGCACTAGTTTCTATCAATATCAGGATTTCAGTCAAGCTTATATAAAATGGCTGTCTGAACATTTCCAATAAGATTCACTAAATTCTGTTGAACAAACATGCAAGTAAATAGATTGTGTTCGTGTTAGGGGGTGAAAACATGTGTGCATGTATGGTCCAGAGGCATATACAAGTGGCCATCACATACTTTTTGTTGTTCTGGCACTTTCTGGGCTTTATTTTTGAATGTTTTCCAAAGTTAAAATGTCCATGAAAACTTCAGATGTACAATTTTTATTAAAATATAATCTGATAATATTGATCTTAAATTTCCCTGTAGACAGTATCCAGGAATCCCATTAAGGTTATGCCCTCCTAATGGCCCATGTGCTCTCCAGGGAGTACCGTGTCATCCCACCATTATCTTCTCTCCATCCGCCTATCCCAGCTAGCCCCTACAGGAATTAGAGATGGCAACTCTTCCAATATATGAAAACCATGATAGCATGAAGAACAGGTATGTGCCTCAAAAACGATGCTAACACGCTGTTATTGAAATTCCAAGGAAGGAGAGCTTTTCCTGGCTATCACAGAGATAGAGTTGGACCTTGAAAAACAAGAGGATATGTGACTGTTGCAAAGGGGCAGATGGGCATCCCATCTGGAAAAGTCTGGAATGCAAGGCAGTGGTAATTTGCGTGTTTGATTCTAGCATAGGAATTAGGAAAGAAATGGATCATATAATGTTAAAGGTGGGAGGAATTCCAGAGGCATCTAGTCCAGGGGCTTTTCACATCTTTACTTTCTGGAAGTATTTTCTAAGCAGATTGCAAGCATGTAACCAATAGGTAAAATACAAAGTCAGAATGGCTTAGGAGACTAAAGCGCTCCTGATCTGTAGCACACGGCGGAGCGCTGTCTGAAAACCAGCGACCTAAGTCCATCCCCCGTGAGAAAAGAGACTCAGAGAAATGAAGTTACGCGCTCAAGGTCATGACTAGGCTTTGAGAGCAAGAGTCCTTTACTTACTTTGCAGTAAGATGTATAACACTGTGAATTACCTCAGCTATATTTTCCGGCAGGGTTCAGGAACAATAACGTAACACATTATTCAGATATCACACTTCAATATGAAGAAATTAATAGTGATGGGTGATTTTTACCTCCACCTGAATTTTGGTTTATTTTAAATGGTATCTTTATAATTCACTCTTGATTTCACTGATGAAAATGATTTTTTAATGTAAAACTGAAAATCAGATAGAGGACCTATACTAGCTTATCAAAGTGCAATCATGCTGCAGCATTTGGCCTGAGATTCCAGGTTTGCTCTCTTTGAGACTTTCAACACTCAGTCTATGGGGATCCATCATGGCTGCACATCTGAACAATCAAAACGTTGTGTCCTGCTCAAAGAAGAGGAGATTATTTTCCCCAAAGTTGAATTTAATTTCACTGTACATATTTGATACGTTCCAACCGACCGAGTAAAGCACTGTGTTGTCATTAATTCTCAAAAATTATTTTTATTATTTAGACTAATAAAGTAAAAATTGCCTTATATATTACATAGATAAGTCAATTATTACTTATGAGGCAGTTAAGTATGCATTCATGAGAAATTACATTGTTTTCAAATTGCACAGTAGTTTTCCAAAAACAAAACTCTTACCTAAGCACCAAAAAAAGAAAGAAAATAAAAAGAACATTAGGAATTGAAAAGAATATTATTTCAATGTTTTCCAGCTTATTATAAAATGTTCCTTCACATCCACATACATGATAGTTAAACAAATATAGAATATTTGTCATATTTTCTTTTGTTACCCAGTTTCTGAAACAAAATGTTCATTCAACAAAAAAGTACTCATACACAGCACAGCTGTTTCTTTACACAACACATACACACACCAAAAATCATTAAAAACAAGTGACAGAACCTCATTAATGATATAGGCTGGCATTATTTTTTAGACTGACATTACCTCTTATTATTTACTGTGCCGTGAATAAGGATACAGCTCGAAACAATATCCTCAAGTTCAAATTCTGGTTCCACTACTTGTGTGACCTCAGGGAAGTATACCCAAATTCTTTTTGCCTCAATTTCCCTGTATATAAAAATGGAATAATATCTAAATATAACTGAGGAGTAAATATGTTAACACATGTGAACTTTTTAGTGTGGTGGCTGACATTTTTAAAACAATGTGAGTTATTACCATTAGACTGAAACTATAAACAAATGAAAAATTCATATATGTTCTTTTTTCAAAGGAGGAAGAAAATCCAGACATTCCATATGGATTATAAAACTAAAAAGAATGCAGATTTTTTAAAAACCTTTAAGAAATGTGTAAACCATCATACAATGTTGTTTTTCTCCCCACTCCTTCCTTTCTTAGAGGGGGGAAATACTGCTGAATTTCTGATACCTTTTGCAATACAGTCTTTAGGTTATTGAAAAATTGCGTATCTGGAAAAAGAGAAAGTATCAGAGACTGCTGGACAGTCTCCACAGAGGAGACTACGAAAACACTATCCTCTCCTGAAGACAGAGCACTTGATTCCATACAGTTTGCATTTGAAAATCGCATTATCAGCGAAATATGCAAGACATAAAAGGTTTGACTTCACCAAATGCAGCTCTTTTTTTAGATGCATGAATCTGCTGACTGTTCAAGGACAATCATTTCCATTTCTTTAGGTAAAAAAATCATTTGCCTTCATTCATGAGCAAAGCTGGGAGATACGGTCTAAGAGGTGGATTTATCTCTTAATAGGGGTGGTAGTTTGGAGAGAGACATTCAGAGAGTTGCATTTGAAAGGAGAATATTATGCTTAACAGATACTGAGGGACAATTCTGTGCTGTGCGTTTTGCAAGGCCTTTTTCTCATTTAATCCTAACCAGATTTTATACAGCGATGAGTTATTGCCTCCAGTTTTATAAATGAGAAAACTGGGACTCAAAAGGGCACAGTAACTTGAGCAAAGACACATACTACTCACAATACCAAGATTCTAACCGAAATTTATCTGGTACTAAAATGGATTCTCAGGTCACCACACCACATTTGGAGATTCTAGAGTCTAATAAGCCGCTTTCTTTAATTTTTAGAGTGAATTCATAGCTCCTGTGTTCCCAGACTCAACATCTAGCTCTTGTTTAGCTATGAATTTCACTGTCTTCACTGAAAGAAACGTATGTTAAAAACTGTACTGTATAAGACCTGGATTTTGGAATCCATATAACAAAAAGTTTTAAACCTTTAGAATGCCTGGGGAAGTCTTATTAGAGCTCTCATATCCATGAGTTCCTTAAAAGGTTTTCATCCTTTGTCCTTAGAATCATTTGAATTTCAATATATATTTATGTGAACTCATGAATCATAAGAAATGGTTTTAATAATTTTTATAGTGGTGCAAGTGGTAATACAAATCAAAATGCAAGGTCTAACAGAATAATGAACCCTCAATTTGGTTTCATTTAACTTGGATATTGACCCTACTTTGAATACTTATATACTCAGAAAATAGGTGTTTCTCTCTACCTTGGAATATCCATTGCCTTTCTGCTCCCTGTACGTATGTTTCCAAATTTGGTCACCTGGAAATTAACTGTTCTTCAGCTTCTGTATATATAGAGAAGTGAAGGATTTGATTCTAAATATACATAATGCAATATACAATAGTATTTCTCTTCTCCAGAGTGTGATTTTAACAAATATTTTAGCAATAAAAGTCTCTGGTTCAAAAGATTAACCTAAGAATCCTTTCAAAATGTAATGGTTGGCTCTGACCTCAGGGAACACAGGCACGTACCAAGTCAAGTGGTTTCCTTTTCTATTTCAGGATAATCTAAAAAAACAAAATCTTTAAGATTCTTGAAGCTAAACTGGCAAATAGTTCTATTTTACCCTACAAACTCTAGTAAAGGTGCTATCAGTAAAACTGACAAGGGTGTTGATAAAGCCAGTAGATTGAGGGGGGGCTTATTAATTTTATAGCTAAATACGAAGTCTTAAATTTTATTTTGAAATAGATAAGTAAGCCAAATTAACAACCACTACATTAATTAAAACTTTTATGCTTAGTTTTCAAACTAAATCTACTCATGAATATTAGAAATATTCATACTTTGGTGGGTATTAATTAAATTAATATTAATACTTACTCCTCACCCTTGATGTTTCTGTGGAACCGAAGCTGTCTCCTGACCCCAGGCCACCCATTTATTCACCTGACCCTAGAAGAGGTGAAGGGACTTACCTGGTAGGCAAATTTGGGAAGACTAAACTGGGGTGTGTAGCCCCAATCATGCTCTCTTTCTTGGGGAGCAAGCTGCCTACAAGTTCCCACAGAAAGTTACACAGAAAGGAATTCTTACTATCTGAATTCTTGATAAAATATGACACAAATAAATTACAGTATATGCAAAAAAAAAGCAAAGACAAATTTAAAAAATTATGCTTCAATGTGTTATCTTCTCACAAATGCTAAAACACATAACTGGGTTAATTTTGCCAGTGAGTTCAGCCTAAAAAGTGTAAAAAAAAAACATAAGCCCAATATTGAAGTTGACAGTGAGATATATACTCAAACTCAGACGTTGAAAAATTTGCATTAGAAACTGAAGGTAAATTAGAAAGTCACATACAAATTGCCAGTTATATACACTTACCACATATTTTAGTTTCTTTTCTATAATAAAAATTGTATTTCTCCAGTTTATTGTAAGTGAAAACTAAGACTGGGAACTGGGCATTATCTTCTTGGCACTTTACAATAAAAACAATAAATGAATAAATAAAAAACCTCATTGAAGCTGAAGGTTTCCAGTGCTCGTCAATATAACTGATCCATGAGCCATTAGAGGCTCATAAAATAAGAAAGCTCAATAAAATAATCATAATCTCACATGTTTATTTAGTTCTGAGACTTAAATGATGGACCTTTGTACCTGACCATGCCTAGAGACAAGTTTCATTACACACACACACATTCACAAATACACACACAAACATACTTATGCTCATGTTCTCTATTTCTCTCAATTGTGTAAACTCACATACACATGTTCATGCGACATCAATAAAGCCACCATAGCTTTCCTTTAATAAACAACAAAGGGCTGTTCTTTAGTTTTATTTTAAAAATAACTAATTTAAGCAATGGATTTTTATTTAAATTATAATAATGTATAATTCTTGACCTCTGGATTTCCTCTGAATGGCAGATAAACCCAAACAAAAAAGAAAAGCTTGTCTTAAGTGAACACACTTTGATGCTTTTTAATTATATTTCTAGCATCTGAACTTGTTTCATCATTATCAAGTTCATTTTAAGTAGGTTTTCAGGACATAAAATTCAAGATGCTCTTACGATAATCTTCTTTCTAACCTCCTAACTTACACAAAATATGGTATATATAATTATAATTTTTCAAGTTACAGTAGTGTTTTAGACAAGTTTAGGGTGAATCAAGGATATGTTTATTACATAGAAAATTAAATGTTTTTACAACTTAAAAATGTCTCTTGTTAGTAACACAAAATTTGTAGACTAATGCCACATCTTGATTTAAACTGTTTTCCCTGGTTAATCTTCAACTTATAGAAAGAAACGTTCATTAACTCTGTCTTTCTTTAAGTTTCTCTTATCCACAAGCAGTAATTGCTCCCATCCCCTCTGGTCTTAATCACTAGATTTCAGAAGAAAGGAATAATCTTCCTTCCCAGGTAATCTTTTTCAGTAGAATTTTGATGTCTTCTTTAGATTCATTTCTAATCTATGTTTAGAAGCCTTCTCTGTTGACTTGCCCTAGTTGACCACAAAGAATTTTATCTCCTCCCTATTTTAACAAAAACTTTATAACTCTATTATCCTATTTTTTTCCTTAATTATTTCTTTTCCTTAGACAGCAGTTTTAAGAAATTGTTTACTATTTAAGCTCCATTTAGTCATCACCCACTCACTTTTTTTTGACTTCTTTCCACCCCAGTTTTGCCAAGAAACTTTTTCTCTACGGGTTGTCACCAGTCAAGGCCACAACTTCCTTACCCTGTGCTGACTCTTTTGCACAGTCCTTGATCTGGTCTCCCCAGTTCCAATTCAATTTACCCATTTCTGACAGATTAATCTTTCTCATCTTTCTAATGTGTAGTTTGGTTAAACCCTCTTAATGTGGAGGGTAGAGACAACGAAGGGCAGAGGATTCTTTTTTTTTCTTTTTTCCCCAGAGGATTCTTCAATAGAAGAATGGATTCTTCTTCCCCTGAATAAACTTTACCTTGATTAACTATTCTTAACACTTCTGATCGAGCAAAACCATTAAAGTCACTATTCTTCTACAAAGCACTCACATGTCTGCCTCATACTTTAATATTCTCTTTGTGTAAAACAGTATCTTTCAAACATCTTTAACCATGACCTCCAGTGAGACATATATTTTAAATTGTGACCAAGTATACACAAAATTATACATATGTATTTTATGTCAGTATCACATAAATTTTCATGACATAATGACACTCTGTAACTTTTTATAGGTAAATCATGATCCAGAAAACCTATTTCATCAGCCAGTAATGAAGCACAACCCACTGTTTAAACACCCCTGATCTAGATTATCTAATCCTTGCTCTTTTTCTAGATTTGATTCAATTATATACTTCATTAAGCCACTCATTCATTCATTCCATTCAAAAAAACAAGTAATAATTCCCTTTTGGAAGGCAGTCATTTCTGTATGCATTGGGAACAAAATGACAATGAGCAAACAAGTCCCTGCCCTCATGGAGTTTGCCGTGTCCACCCTCAAAGGATAATGATCAACCAAGCTCCTCTCTTCTTGAAGTATTTACCTATTCCAACCATTTCATAACTGTATCATGCTACTTTGCATTTCCTCATCTTTTATACCTTAATTCCATCTCCATAAATAGACTGTGATATCCTTCAAGAGAGGAATCTTAATTATGCATATTTTTCATTCTGTACCTTCACATAGTAAGGGGAACAATAGGGTAAGGGCGAAAAACAACTGAGTTCTATCCTTAGCTCATCACTTACCAGTTTGCACGTTTAGGCCAGTCACTACTCAGCTTCTCTCAAATACGGTTTTCTCATCTGTAAAATGAGAGCATGGGGCTACATCAGCAGTTTTCAAATTCTACTGCACAAAGTTTTCAGGACTCAATGGAGGTTCCAAAGCATGACAATAAGGGGTCTTCACTCAAAAGAGAGGATCCCCATCTCCTGCCTCAAGTAGAGCTTACAAGTTTGTTTAAAAAAGTCTTGATGTTAAAAAAAATGTTAATTTATTAAATCTCAAGATTTTGCAATCATGTGCTCATCTTGTCTGGAAGTTGAGGAAGAAGAATAAGGTAGGAAGAAAAGAGGAAGAAAAGAGGGATTGTAGGAGGAAGAGAGGAAAGAAGAGAAAACACTTTTAATAGAGTGTACACTGCTATGTTTCAGGAACTGTGTTAGGATCAGTATATATGTTACCTTATTTTTTCTATTCAACAATTTCACAAGATAGAAATTTATTAGGCCCCTTTTACACTCAGAGAAGGAAGGAAAATGAAGTTCAGAAAGGTTAGATACCTTGATCAAGTACCTACTGAAGAAGCAGCGAGGCCAAAATCTGTTCTCTTTCCATTATCCCAAGCTTCCCTTAAAGAAAGCTAACATGGACATTACATTTGTTTTTTTGTTTTTTTTTTAAATTTCCCTAGATTTCACCTCACTTAATCCTCACAACTTTGAGGAATATACTTTAGCATTATCCTTATTTTGCCAATTAGGAAACCATGGTTCAGAGAAATGAAAGTGATCTGTCCAAAACCAAATTCAGTGGGGGCAAAGATGGAATGAAATACCTGAATTCATATTCTGTGCTCTTTCCATATACCAAATAGCCTCCTTTACAAGAAAGAAACAGAAACAGGGAAACAAGAAGAGGGAAGGAGGCAGAAAGGATGGGACAGGTGGAGAATTACAACAATTCCACTGCTTACTTAAGAGGGCTAGTGAGTCAGATAATTTAATGGAAAGTACCTGGAAAAATCTGAAATGCTCTATCAAGATAAGTCATCATTATTAACTATTCAAACAGTGTGTGCTAAAGATGACATTTTATATGTTTGTAAAATTCCATGTGGTAACTGCAAATATAAAAGAGCTACATAATGAATTAATTACTTAGATATACTACAGAAACTCATATAAAAGAGGGACAATCTGACACTCTTCAGATTATGATACAAGAATTGGTTACATATGCCTGCTTTCTGTTCATGATGTACTGTCCCTACTGGCAGTAGAATAATTCAAATTTTCAACTTTTCTTGGATTTCATCACAAACTCAATCAAAAGCATGAAAGTCAGTATTTTAATACCCTTGCACCATGTGAAAAATAATAGCATGCTCTACTACCTGAACTCTTAGAGCATTTTTTATTTTGATTGTCTTCCCATTATAGACTGTCAGGACTTTATCAGGAAGATCATCCGAACAAACTAGAACATTATTAAGGTTCCAGCAGTGCAGTAACTCCCTGAAAGTATGAGTGTTTAAAAGCCATACAGTTGTGACAAGGACCATAAGGAGATCAGACAAAGAAGTTACATGACTTTAAAAGAAAAAAAAAAAAAAGAGGACTAGAATGATTTAACCCTTTGTGCCTTTCACCAGTGTAAAACAGGATCAGTATATATGTTACCTTATTTTTTCTATTGATCTAGAAAAAATAAGGTAACATATATACTGATCCTGTTTCTTCTTAACACTATATATG